>NC_051442.1:24239579-24273025 GCF_001649575.2 Kryptolebias marmoratus
TTCACTGGCTCCCCGTTCGTTTTAGAATTGATTTTAAAGTTTTATTGTTGACTTATAAGTCCCTAAATGGGCAGGCACCTGCATATTTGTCTGATCTTCTGCAGCCTTATGTGCCCTCTAGATCACTTAGATCAAGTGTCCATTTGTGATTAGTTGTCCCGAGGTCCAGGCTGCTCCACAGAGGTGATCGGGCGTTTTCAGTGGTAGCTCCTAGACTGTGGAACCAGCTGCCCCTTCATATTAGACAGGCTTCAACTCTTGGTGTTTTTAAATCTCTTTTTAAAACACATTTATATTCACTGGCTTTTAATACATTCTGAGAATTGTAATGTTATTATATTTTTGTATAATGTTTGTATTGAATGTTTTTATGTGCAGCACTTTGGTCAACAACAGTTGTTTTTAAATGTGCTATATAAATAAATTTGATTTGATTTTGATTTGATATTCAGTCTTGTAAAGCCAGTCGCTGAATTTTGGCTCAACTAACCATTTTTGGTTAAACCCGCTCGTTCCATGTTTATTACTGTGGCTCTGACAACATGCTAACTCCAGGTAGCTGAAGGAGGCTCGGCCTCAGGGCTCATTAGAGTCCCGCAGGGCTCCTTGAACAGCGTGCGGTGGAGGAGGCGTTTATACTTGGTGCTTACGTTGGTGTTGGTTTTTTTTAATGTTGCCAGCCTTTGTGTGCAAAACTGTCTACGTGACACAACTGAATGTCAGAGGGTTTAATGCAGTTCAAGGTAACTCGCACAGCAGCGTCAGCTTCTTGTGCCCTACAATCTCTGTGTTATGCTTTAGATGTCTTCTGCCTCAGCTATGTGTTATCATTTGTTTACACTATGGACTGGACCGGCTCTGGCTGGCTCAGTCCACACCCTTTGCTTTTTCTTAATAAAAAAAGGATAGCTCATGCTATAGGTCAGAACTTCCCGGACAACAACGCTATTAGTCGCTGCCGAGGAATTTCTCCTTTTGCAAAAGTTATCAAAAAAAACAACAAATCGTCTCTGTGTGGTTTCTCTCAGGTTAAGGGAAGTTTCACCCTAACAGTCGGTGCAGTATTCTCCGAAAAGACAGGGGGCAGTACGCTACGTAACCAGTGGAAATACGGTAAAAAAGAGAGAGCAGATGGTTGTCACATCAAATATGGCTGCAGGTATTCAGGAGGAAGAGCTGTTGTGTTTCTGGCTGTGATACAGAGAGGATGTTTAAACTTAAAGCATTCAGTTTAACTTTTATTGTTTTATTGGCTTTAGTTGTGATTCACCCATCATAGGACTAATATTTCTATAAACACTCCTTTTTATCGGCTGCAGCAGTAATCTCCTTCCGTGCGTTTCAAACTGTTTGATTATCTTTGAGATCTCTCACAGAGGGATCTTATAAATGCTGAGACAGGCGAACCAGCTCCGCTAGAGCACCGAAATCATCCATTTTGAATGGAGCGCGGTGCGCGCAGTCCAAGTTACAAAAGGTGCACGGCGCGACACCCTACCTTTGCGCAGGGGACACGGGACCTTCACAGAGGGACAGGGACAGCGCGATTGTGTCACTGTTGGTGCACGCAACCTCGCACGGTGAGGTAGATAAAGGTAGCAGTTTTGGGGGAGCAGGAGGGGAAAAAAATGACGTATTTATAATAATCAAGCGGAGCCTAGCGGCCGGGTCACCAAAGCCTGGCGGCCCACCAGACTTATAATACACTGGGGGAAACAGTGCAATCAGTTATGAATCGCACTAATAAAAGCTGAAGATCACGTCACAATGATTCTAACAGAATCACATTATCTGCAAAAGCATATACGAAATCCTGAAATCAGTTCTGTCCATAAAAGTCGTGATAATCTCCAAGATTATCATCTTTCAAAAAACACAAAAATTTTTCCACAAAATCAATACTCAAAAGCATTGGGATGTCATGTTATGATCATTTGATTTCTCATTAAAACTTGATTTCATTGTGTAAGGATAAGAAAGTCACAACCTTGCAGCTGATGGATCAAACTGACAACAGTCTTCAGGGACATATGTCTTACCACATTAAACAAATAAGTGGCTGAAACCAACAAATGCAATAAACGGATTTGTTTATTTCTCATCCACATGCCTCCTTTTTTCCATTGTTATTCCTTTAGGCAAATGTTTTCATTTCTAAAACTGGTGCAGTTCTGAAATATAAAATATTTAAAAGGGAATTCAGCTCGTGCCAATGTTTTACTTGTACAATATTACAATATATATATATATATATATATATTGTTTAGCAAGCTAAGACTTACTAGTTTGCAATATGAAAGTTGGAAGTGAACTGTTGAGGAGGCAAGACAATACTTACCACAAGGATAAAATACAGTAGCTTGCAAAAGTATTCCTACCCCTTGAGCTTTTCCATATTTTGACACATTACAACCATAAACATAAATATATTTCATTGGGATTTAATGTGAAAGACCAATACTAAGTGGTATACAGTTGTGAAGTGGAAAGAAAATTATACATGCTTCAAAACATTTTTTACAAATAAAAAACTGAAAAGTGCAGTGTGAGTCAATACTTTGTGGATCCACCTTTTGCTGCAACTAAAGCTGCAAGTCTTTTAGTGTATGTCTCTACCAGCTTTGCACATCTAGTGACTGAAATTTTTGCCCATTCTTCGTTGCAAAACAGCTCAAGCTCAGTCAGATTAGACGGGCAGGATTTATTAACAGCAGTTTTCAGAACTTGCCACAGATTCTTGATTAGGTTTAGGTCTCTCTAATTAGTGCTCTCTTTGTTCGGCCTGTAAGTTTAGGTGGATGGCCTTGTCTTGGTAGGTTTACAGTTGTGCCATACTCTTTCCATTTCTAGATAATGGATTGAACAATGCTCCAAGAGATGTTCAAAGCTTGGGAAATCTTTTTATAGTCTCAGCCTGCTTTAAACTTCTCCACAACTTTATCCCTGACCTGTCTGGTGTGGTCCTTGGACTTCATGACGCTGTTTGCACCCCAATATTCTCTTAACCAACCACTGAGGCCGTCACAGAGCAGGTGTATTTGTACTGAGATTAGATTACACAAAGGCAGACTCTATTTAGTCATTAGCAGTCATCAGGCAACTTCTGAAGGCTCAGAGAAAAGGGGGCTGGATACTTTTGCACCCCACACTTTTCAGTTTTTTATTTGTAAAAAATGTTTTGAATCATGTTAATTTTCCACTTCACAATTGTATACTACTTTGTGTTGGTCTTTCACATTAAATTCCAATGAAATGTGTTTATGTTTGTGGTTGTAATGTGACAATATGAAAAAGTTCAAGGGGTATAAATACTTTTGCAAGCCTCTGTAAATGCCAAATGCCAGTGTTTTGTTTTATATTGATGTCCTGCTGCCAGCAGGTGGTATTGTTTGCCTAGGTTTGCATGTGTTCTTGTACCTGTCTGTTAGTAAATTATCTCACGAATCAGTGGACTCATTTTAATGAAATTCTCAGAAAGTAATTTTCAGATTATTACATGTACAACTGAGTAACTGTTCGCATCACCCCAATTGCTATGAACCTATGGAGATTACCCTCATGCAGCCACAGTCTTGTTCTACTGATTACCCAGCTGCAGCAGCGAATGAACTGCAGGTTTCCGTCTGTGGTCAGGGGCACAGAAAAAGTTACTGCTGCTGGAAAATGGCATAGGAGACAGCTCACTCAAGAGGTTTTATCAATCACAGACTCATGTATATCTCAGGTATTTTACTCAGAGATTACATAACATGGCTAAACAGAGTGTGAAACAAAACAAAACAACAGTGCAGTTTCTCAAAAATGATTAAAAAAAAAAAAAGTCTATGAATACTTCTATCAATTAAAGGCCTTGCATTCTGTGAAGGAATACAAATCTCCTGCCACCTTTTATTCTAATTCACTGGAACTTTGGCATGAAATCATATTATGCTAAAAGAATGACAGTTTTAGCAGTTTTTGTCAAACCTTTTAAAATAACATTTATGTGCAGTCTAATACAATATCTCTTGCATGACGATCTGTTACTACTTGAAGCATGTGCAGTAAATGACTGTCAGCTACTACCACATCAAACTTTCAGTCAATTTTTGTAAACTGGCTGAGTTATAACTAATTATGTATTTTTAAAACGTCAGCTGGCTGTGGCAGCAATTTTGAACTGGGTTGACTCCTACAGTTAATGAGTTATAGGTGCACATCCAATGATTATTTTCTGAAAGTTTTGTTAAAATTTGTTCAATGATTCAGGAGATATGTTGCTAATACAGACAAACAAACAAACAGACACACACATGAGCAAAACATTGCTACACCTCGTCTTTGGTGGTGAATGGTAATGGCCTTATTTAATCATCAATAAATGATTAATTACCGCTAAAAACATCATTATTTAAGGCTAATTCATACTTAAGCTATAAATTAATATTTTACCCATAAAGGCTAATTCCAAAATAACATTCTCAATGTTTATTATTGCTTATTAACTCATGAATTAAACATTCTATATACTATGTGTATACGCAAATAAATGCTCATATAAATGTACTTTCACACCATGTGTTAGACATGCATTCATGGTTAGAACATATTTGGATTGACTGTATACTATATACAGAGGGAAGAAATATTAGTCCTATTATGGGCGAATCACAGCTAATAATACAGTACAGTTAACTATTCTTATAATGTCATATATGTACTCAACATTTTATTTGAAGCAGATAAATCAATGAAAGTCAAACTGAATGCTTTAAGTTTAAACATCCTCTCTGTGTCACAGCCAGAAACACAACAGCTCTTCCTCCTGAACACATGCAGCCATTTTTGATGTGACAGCCATCTGCTTTCTTTTTTATTTACTGCATATCCATTGGTTATGCAGTGTTCTGCCCCCTGTGTTTTTGGAGAATACTGCACCGACGTAAGCGTCAACAATAAGTGCCTACACGGCTTGCTCAGGTCCGCCCACAGTGCGCAGAGCCCTGCACGACTATAACTGAGCCTTTAGACTTCTGGGCCTGCTTTCAGAAACTCACAAATTAGCTTAACAGTTACCACAAGACAGACCTCAAACCAAACAGTTGATCATAAACATTAACTAGTACGGTGGCTGACAGGTGCCAACACACAGCATACAGCACCAGACTGGACAAATAAGACATTTGAAATAATTCAACATTAACCATTGGTCAGAAGTTCACATGACATGGAGGTTATTTACTTTTTGTTTTTCAAGTGTCATTGATTTGGTAATTTGTTGATGGTCCTTAAGTGAACCACTGTGTTTAGGAGGAGATAGCACACAGAGGTGGGCTGACCAACATCTCACTGCCAGCACCGGGTCAAACAGCAGGAAGACACTACTGAATCTGCAGAGCGTGAATATTCAACTTCATGTCCACCTAGTCGTCTGGTGCATTTCCATTTTGTGGAGTAAATTAACAGCTTTTTTCTTACTTGCTGGTGTTTTTGATATTTTCAGCATTTTTTTCTTTTGCTTCTGTCTATTTCCTGTGATTGCAGCATTTTTTTTCTTTTACAGCTTTTTTTTTGTTTTTTGTTTTGCATTTTTCTTTCTGTTTGTGTATTTTGGAGTTTGCGTCATTCATGTGTTTGCGCCTGTCAGCCACCGTAAACTAGACCTGGTAATCAACTAGTTAAATTAACAAACTAATATAACAAGTTCAAACATTTTAACAAGACACCCAAACAAAGATGCAAGCTGCTTACGTTAAATAACAACCATACCAATTGACAGGAGAGCTGGACTTAAATAGATGGGCCTCTTCTGTGGTTAGGGGAGCAGGAGCTCTGCTTTTAACCTAGCCTTTTCACCTGAAAAAGTAGGTTGATCTGCACAATACCAAATGACTTCTGGACCTCTGAAATAAAAAAAAACATAATTAAGCAGCAAACTTTGATAGCATTTTTCTATCATTTGTATTTGTTCTTTTCAGGAGAAAGACTGACACTCTCATGGCATACACACAGCCCATTCAGCTCAGCCTTGCTATGTTTAGCATTTAAAATGAAACGACAGGAAATATCTGGTGCGACAGCTTAATGGCACTCTCCTCAATTTTGCAGAAGTATCACAGCATAGTTTGTACAGGCTGAGCACACTAACATAACTGGAGTTTCTACACATTAATATTGATGCTGTAGGCATTTAACCTTCTCCTCCATGTATAGTGTCCCTTCTGCAGCATTGAGAATAATGAGAAGCATGAAAAGCATACTGTTGACAGTGACTCTCTGACCCTACTCTAAATTTATAGCTGTCAGGTAGTAACAGTTTTCTTTGCTTCAGTGGAGTTCAAAGCCATCACTGCCATAAACATTTAATTATAGGCCTGGCACTGTTGTGCTTCGTCATGCAGAGGTTATAGTGGAGTAAAGTTTTAAAAATGCTAATTGGAGGGCATTTTGGGATATTTTACACAGAGAAATTTCAAATTCTTTAAATGAATCTTAGCATAGATTTAAATTAACATTAAATACTCACTAGCTATATATTTTAAACATAATAGAAAGATTCTAATAACTAATTAAAACCTAAAGGCCTAGCATTCCTTGTGTAATGCATATCTCCCACCAACTTTCATGACAGTTTTAAACTAAGATTCTCCTATGTTGAGAGTTGACTTATCATTTTTGTTAAACTTTGAAATTAACAATAAGCATTAGCTCATGCAAAATTGCAAAATGTGTTAGTACTCAGAGTATGTATTGTGAATGAAATTCAGCCACTGTCACAATAAATCTTAGCTCTATCTTTAAATTTGACAAAGTTAATTCCATTTTTTTTTGTTAGCTAAAGTTTATTAGATGTGGCAGCCATCATGAATTACATTGACTCTAAAAGGTAATTAATTGTAGATGTAAATCAAATGATTACTTTCTGGAAACACTAACCGGTCACTGTGAGTTGGAGAGTGGAGAGGGTCAACAGGAGTGTGAAGACCGAGTGGAGTACCAGAGCGAGGGCGTGGCTCTGCCTTCTCACCAAGTTGGTCACAGGGGAAAAACCAAACTTAAAGTCAGACAGGCGATGGTCAATACTTATTTAAAGGTGAGCAAGAGGTCCGAATCCGTGATACAGGCAAGGGTCAAGGTCCAGATATCCATCAGCTAGCAATAGTCAGACAAGGGCAAGACAAAGGAGTCCGGGGAACAAGAGCATGGTCAAGGAACAGGGAGTGGAAAACTGGAAAACTACGTGCATGGCACATTCGATAATCTGGCACTGGAGGACTGGAGAGGAGGAGAATTTAAAGGGCATGGAGCAGGTGTGGGAGCAGTAATCAAAGGATAGGCGCAGGTGAACCTAATAATGAGTGATTAGTGGCAAGACATGGCAAAACATGATGAAACTGTCATAGTTTGGGGGTTTTGTAATGTTTTGGTTTGGTTGTCTTTTGGGTTTCTGTGTTTTTGTCTTGTCACCATTCACCTGCCCAGTAGTTTTCCATTCATGCCTGCCACGCCCACCTCACCTGCTCCTCATCTAGTCCACAGCTGCAACCAATCTTCATCTCTCCCTCAGCCTTTAAAACCGGTCTCTGTCTCTCTATACCCCACTGGGTCATTCTACTCCGTTATGTCCTCATGTCATGTTTTGTTTTTCCTTGTCTTGTCTTGCCTCTCCTTGTGTTGCCTTGTCACTTTTGGATTTTGTTTTAGTTCGGTTTTTGCTGCCACGCCAGCTCTTTGTTTTGTAAGTTTTTTACTTTAATAAATTACTTCTGCGTTCTGGGTTCGCCTCCGTCTCCCCCCTTCTTGACAGAAAGTAAACATGATCATTACCGTTTCATTAAAATCTGTCCAGTGGTTCATGAGATTTTTTGCTAACAAACAGATGCATACACAGGCAAAAACAATGTCGCCCTTCTGCCTTTTATGGCAGACTATAAAAAGCATATGAATAAACCAAAAATTATAAAAAAAAAGAAAACAAAAGAAAAATATATTTTTGCAGGGTTGTTTCTGAACATTTAAACCTACAAAGTCCACTTGCTTGTTCACAGCTATAGCTCAGCATCTTGTGGAAGTTCCTGTCAAACTGCTTTGAAATGGGCTATACATCATCATTTGAATACATTTCACAGAAAATCTGCTAGGTCAAAAAACTGTTCTTAGATTCAGGGCTTCTAAATTGATTTACTTTCAGTAAATTTAATGAATATGTATGCATTAACATACATTTATTTTCATCCATCTATCCATTTTCTGTACCTGTTTCTCTCTTCCGGGTCGGGGTCCGGGAGCTTGTGCCTATCTCAAGTAGTCGCTGTGTGAGAAGCAAGGTAGACATTGGACAGATCGCAAGTCCATCAAAGGGCATAGAGAAAAACAAGACAAACAACCATTCACGCTCTCACTCACACCTACAGACAATTTAGAGTTACCAATTCACCTAAAATGCATGTTTTTGGTCTATGGGAGAAAATCAGAATACCCAGAGCAATCAGAGTCACTTCCTATTTCTCTGCTTGTAGCTGGAGTAAATCGTTTGCTTGCATAATGTTTTGGTTTATTGGATTTATCTTTCACTCAGTTTTACGTACAAGTAAACAAACACTCAATACAGTTGTTTTCTGCTTTTGCAATCTGCTTCAGGCACATTTTGTCTTTCAACACTTCTTGGTTTTATTGGTGTGTTTGGGGTCTGCTAGGTCTAACTAGCATTAACTTAGCATGGCTTCTGGTTCTCTCCCAGCTTCTTATGTCCTCACTTGCTCTACATGTCAATTATTTAGATATTCCTTTGCCTTGTTTAGCAACAATGGTGCATGCAATAAATGTAGTCTTATGGTAGCTTTGGAGGCAAGGCTGTCTGAATTGAAAGCTCAGCTCTGTGCTGTTGAAAATCCATGAGTAAGCCAGGTCCCCTTAAGCATTATCCCTACTGCCACAATTCAGATTATGGCCTATAGTGACAATTGTCAAATGCATTTTGGGGGTAAGAGCAGGCTAAGACTAAATACAGTAACACTGTTATCATTACAGTCATGCTGTTAGTAAATCAGCAGTAATGACACCCAGTTACACCCATAGGTGGTCACTAAAGTTATTGTTGTTTTGCTGTGTAACTTTGCAAAATCAGTGACTATCATAATTTTCTCTGATCCCCTCCCCAATTTGAGTAGTGATGACTTCATAAAAGTCTTTATAAAGTTATTTAAATTAAGAAGAAAATTGCACCATCAACATTGTTTATGGTGGGGATGGTGTGCTGAATTTCAACTCGGGACACTGTGGGTTGGTGGGCAGAATACTTTGAAGACCTTCTCAATACCACCAGCACATCTTCTAATGAGGAAGCAGGCCCTGGGGACCTTGGGTCGGGCTCTCCAATCTCTGGTGCTGATGTCACTGAGGTGACAAGACCCCAGGGATGGATGAGATTCACCCTGAGTTCCTTAAGGCTCTGGATGTTGTGGGGATGTCTTGGTTGACACAATTTTGCAACATTGCGTGGAAATCGGGGGCAGTCCCCCTGGATTGGCAGACTGGGGTGCTGGTTCCTCTATTTAAAAAAGGCGGACTGCAAAGTTAGGTCCCTGTACGTATGACCGGTGTCAGAGATGTCCACATTGCCAGCAGTAAGTTGGGCTTGTTTCCGGTGAGAGTTGGACTCTGTCAAGGTTGCCGTTTGTCACCGATCCTGTTCATAATGTTTATGGACAGAATTTCTAGGCGCAGCCAAGGTGTTGAGGGGATCCGTTTTGGTGGCCTTAGGATTGTGTCTCTGCATTTTGCAGGTGATGTGGTCCAACTGGCTTCATCATATTGTGATCTCCAACTTTTGCTGGTGCAGTTTGCAGCTGAATGTGAAGTGGCCAGGATGAAGATCAGTGCCTCCAAATCCGAGACCAACTGTATGTAAAACATAATGAGAAGGTGATTTTCATTTGTGGAAATTTTAACACTGATTTACTGAAAACTTGTAATCACATTAAACTGCAGAGTTTATCAAAACTAGGTATAATTTGAGTTGGTTTTATTTTAGTAATCAAGCCATGTTGAATAAGTAAAAACAGTGCAATCATGATTAATAACATTAAGTTAATAAATTGGATCTAAAGATCATAAATGGTTTAATAGTTAATTTTTATTATTGCACAGCACTTTTGTTACAACCTGTTGTTTTGAAATGTGCTTTAAAAATAAATTGACCTGAACTATTAGTGATAGTGAATGACTGAATCCCTAGAATCAGTTCATTCTATGTTTCGTTCAAAAGATTTATTCACAGAATTGTTCAGTTCATTCGTGCAGTATGTGAGTGACAATGCCACTTCCAGCACAGTACTACGTGAACAAGTTACTGCTCAGGGGAATTTCGTTCACTGTACAAATCACTCTTCGGCATCAGTCTTCTGTGTGCGCATGTGCAAATTGGCAGTTCATTTATTGAACGAATCACTCCCCTGCACCGTCTGACAGACTCCCCTCTCTGTGTAGCCTGTGTTCATGAGTAACGCAACACTACAGAAGCAAGCAGCACATTAATGTAAACGTGAGTCCTCTTTCTTTTATTAACATTATTGTTATCAAGACTTTATTAAGGACACAGAGCATCTGGTCTATAGGAAAGATTGAATTAAAAATTGTCTCGGGGAATGTCTTTTGGGGAAAAATTGGAAGTGAAGAGTTTGGAGGACTAAACCAAATGATATTCAAAAAAAGGAAAAGCTGCAAAACTGAAGTTTTTCTGTGACCTAGTTTCAGCGAAAGGACTGACTAAAAGCAAGTGTAGCTAACAAATCTTTAACAAAGTGGTTAGTAATCTTTTTGCATCCCAGAAAAGTCGTCGGAGTGAGCTTCTATTTAAAAAAGGTAGGCTTCTTGCCTGTCCCTGGACTCTCCCTCTTGCCTAAACCCTTTGCTGAACGCCTCTGCTCCTCTCAACTCACAGCCTTCGGCGGTCTTAACTGCAACAAGCCTGGTCCCGCTCCACGAAGAGAGTGCAGTTTCTGGAACTAGTGTTCCTATTAGCTTAGCGGCTTTATTAAAAACTTTAAAACTTTGTCATTGTCTGCCTGTGCTGAATCCAGTCACGCCGAGCCTTGTTATATAATGTCAATTTATAGCAAGTTTTCTTTATTTTAAATTGGATGCTTCTGCTGTTAAAATCCAATCTGCAGTGTTTTATTATATATCTGCTAGCCCACCCTACAAATATCCCCACCAGCCACCACTGTACATGATATATATTGCACACACAGGTTTTGTGGCAGGTTATTGCACAGGTACTATGTAACATTGAGATGAGTTATGATGGTAAGGTAGTGGCATACATGATACAGGCTGTGGTAAATGTTGTGGATTGTGGGGAGATTGCTACCAGTGATGTCCTCGGCTGTTTGAACCACTATCTGTAGTGCTTCCCGGCTCTTATTGGTGCAGTTCCCATACCACACTAGGATGCAGCCTGTCAGCAGGCTCTTGATAATAAACCTGTAGAAGTTTGTTAAGATGATGGTGTTCATACCATACTTGCTCAGCTTTCTTGGGAAGTAGATAATTTATTGAGCTTTCTTGACCACAGTGTCTGTACGTAATGTCCTGGACAAATCCTAAATCATGTGAATGCTGACTTGCTATACCTTAGCATTATTTGTGTAGATGGGGGAATGCTGGCCACCACGCTGTCTCCTGAAGTCCACTATCATCTCTTTAGTTTTGCTGACATTCAGAAAGAGGTTATTTTCCTGACTCCAGCTGGTCAGTGATTTCACTCATCTCTGTAGGTACTCTTGTCATTGTCAGTGATGAGTCCTAAGTGTTGGTGTCATCAGCAAACTTGAAGATGACGTTCGAGCTGTGCCTGGCGGTAGTTGTACATGAAGAGGGAGTGCAAGAATGGACTGAGGACACAGCCCTGAGGTGTACCAGTGGTGAGGACTAATGTGGAGGAGAGGTGATGTGTGGTCTGTTGGTGAGGAAGTCCAATATCCAGTAGGCCCAGGGTGGTGAGCTTGCTGACCAGTTTAGAGGGGATTATGGTGTTGAATGCTGAGCTATAGTCAATGAAGATTCTCACATAGGTGTTTTTCCTCTGCAGATGGCTGAAGATGGTGTGAACTTCTACAGCAATAGCATTGTCTGTAGACCTGTTTGCTGTATATGCAAATTGTAGGGGTCCCCGGTGTCAGGGAAGGAGGCACAGATGTGAGTCTTGATGATTCACTTAAAGCACTTCACGATAACAGATGTGAGTGCTATGGGCCGAAAATCATTAAGACAGGTCTTTGGGATGGGGACAACAGTGGAAGTCTTGAAGGTGGGGGACACATTAGACTGGCTCAGAGACAGGTTTAAGATGTTAGTAAACACTTTGGCGAGTTGGTCAACGCACACTCTCAGCACTTGTTCTGGGATGCCGTCAGGCCCTAGTGCCCTGCGAGGGTTTACTTTCTTCAATGCCTGTTTCACTGTATCAGTGTCTCTTCAAAGAGTGGCGTCCTCACTGTGCACATGTGGTCTGGTGTGTGGTGTTGTTTCCATCAAACTGGGCACAGAACGTGTTGAGCTTGTCCAGAAATGATGCACTGGACCTCTGGCCCAACCCATTGTTTCTGGTTAGGGTAAGTTCAGGTGGAGGTTTTAGGTAAAACATCATCAATGCACTTCCCTAGCCTATGACAGAGTCTAGGTATGCAGCGATGTCACCATCAGCTGAGTCTACAAACATCTGCCAATCATTTATTTCAATCAATCCTGTAGGGCCTCATCAGCCACATTGTCCCACTTGTGAAGGTCCCTGGTAACCTTGTTTTTCCCATTTGAGCCTTTGTTTGTAAAGAATCAGCAGCAGGATAGCACTGTGGTCTGGTTTATCAAAGGCAGGGTAGAGGAGGAGTTTATAACAGTCTTTGAATGGGGTGTAACAGTGGTCCAGGATCTGCTCCCCCAGAGTGCGGAGAGATTTGTGCTGGTAGAATTTTGGCAAAACCACCATAATGTTGGCTCTATTAAAGTCCCCCAAAATAAAGAAGGCTGAATCATGGAGTGTTTTCTAGTCCATTTCGAATCCCTTACAACTTGTCCAGGGCATAGGTTTTAGCAGCATAAGGTGGGATGTAGACTATGAAGATCGCTGAGCAAGACATGCATGTATCCTCAGTTCTGTTGAGCCGGTAGATAGAGAAGTTGTCCAGAGTTACAGAACATTCAGGGATGGATACCTCCAGCCATGATTCCATAAAGGCAAAAACACAACAATTCCTTGTGTCCTATTCATAATACATATATGTGCACAGGTCATCCAGTTTATTCCTCAGAGAATGAACATTTGCGAGCAGGATTGTGGGAAGAGGAGGAGCGTCTCTGGCAGGTCCTGCAAAAAACACCAGCTCGAATCACTCTCATTTTCCTCTTATGGTGCCTGAGTAAACAAAGGGCCCATGGAAGAATGTCCGCTGCAGAGTCATCAAAAGTCGGCTTAACCCCTTACCACCACTCCTCAAAAAGCTCAAGAAGCCTGGAAAAGACATACCCAAAATAAATTAGATGCTATTCTTCAGCCTTTTCACGTTTACATTCACACAAACACCTCTCCTTTTTCTGTCGGCTGCTCTGTTTTCAGGGGTCTCCACAGCGAGTCCCCCGCTGCATCTAATGTTTCTGTCCTCACACAAACACCGACATGCTAAGCTACTGACCTCCACCCCCCTACCTCATTATACACAGCTAAAACTGACACAGCTACAAAGTAAATAAAAGAGGGAGACTTTTGTTTTCTCAAGTAATACTTTAGTAAGTACTTCGAATCGCACAAAATCTGTCTTTAGCATGATACATATAGTTACTATGTTCGAATATGAAACTAACTCAACTATCCGGACATTTAGCACACACACCGATAAACAAAGCGCCGTCTATAAACAATGAGTAACATATAAACAGTAAGCAGCATATAAACAATGAGTACTTGTGAAAAAAAAAACGTAAGTACTTACTGATCACGGACATATTATCCTTCGAGAAAGGCATCGCTCTTTTTATCAGATACATCCCGGATCTAAAAAGTTGCTGTTTCTTTTCTTCACCAGCTCCAGAACTTCTTCTGTTGTGTATTTTATCTCCTTTGGTCATTTCACCAGCTTTTATGTCGAAAAAAGTACAAAAAACAGTCTTCACAGCATTTACGCGCAGGACTCATGAAGCAGCCTTTCTGTTAGACCGTTATACGCAGACTGATTTGGGAGTCATGAAAAGTTTCGACCCCCCTCCCAGAAAAATCACATGACCGGAATTTCATTGACTACCGGCCTGTGGTGTCAGAACCGGCTTGGGGGCTGACTGACCGGAGCTATAGGCTTGCAAATGAGGGGAGGAGACTTTCATGACTTTACGCATGGGAAATTAGAGGGGCTCTAGGGGGGGCAGGGAGCAACCCAGTTGGTCAGACAAAACATCAATCAAAAGTGGCGCCAAAACACCGCTATTTTGAAATTTAAGTTTATAAAAATAATAAATGTAGCAAAAACTATACAGATTTAAACAGAAAACGCAGTAAAAAAAAAAAAAAAAAGGCCCGCAGGCGGGCCGTCGCGTGGTAAGGGGTTAAAGTCCTCACTCACCGAAAAGTGTGGTGCAGTCAAACTCATAGTGTTGCAAATCAGCATTATATTGATAATAAAGATTATAATAGTACTATAATAAAATAAAAAAATAATAATTGCAGTAGAGGCAAAGAGGAGATAATGATATGTATGTACACATAGATATAAAATAAATTTAAAATAATGCTGAAGTGTCTTCAAAGGGGTGGGCGTTCTTCTGGGTCTGCAGCGGCAAAGTGAATGATCACAGAAATGACTTTACAGACATAATTTATTTTTGAACAGTGAGACTTTATTCAAATTAACAGAGTCTGTGCCAAATTGAGACTTCTGTCCCAATCTGTGAAATCCCCCATTTCTCTGGGGCTGCTTGTTTTTATTAACCCTTACCACACCCAGTTGTAGAAAAACTGGAACGGACCGTAACAGTATGGATTCAAGTACATTCAATTCCCTTTATGGTGATAAGCTGGGATCTTCAGACCTGCAACAGATAACTTTCCATATATGCATTCACTGCAGCAGCAGACAATCGTGAGCGTAGGAGCCCACAATCCACTTCCTAAGAAGGGATCGTAAGAAGACAGTGTCTCAAAATGGGAACTCAGGCCTTATCGCCTGACAGCACAGATGTAGCCCAGTTACCTCAATGTTAACAATATTATATTTTCTCAAAACAGACTTGTAACCTGCCCTACACAACACTCAGCCACCCCCCACCCCTGCGTCACTGCTGCAGCGTGCCCTGTTGTGAATCTCACTCGCTCTTCCTGTGTGTCCTCTCCTCTTATTACTTTATGTGTACTTTAGTCTGTTAAAATATTGGGGATGGGTGCCTGTGTGTGTTAATTTTAATGTGGCTTGACTCAGTATTAGCCATTAGCTTGGAGAAACAGATGTTATTGCCAATGGCATGAGATCATATCTCTGTGAGGAGGAAACATTTAGAATGACTCAGGCCAGAGTCAGAGAGAGTGATACATGTAGTTCAATTGCAGTGAACGCATCACAAGTCACATTCGCTCAGGCGTAAAGAACAGTCCCTCCCCGCCCTCACTGTGCACACCTGTGTGTTGTTCAGATTCACAGACTTTATTATAGTAACTGTGCCATTATGGTACATTACAAACTGCAGGCAGGTCTGTATTTGCAGATGAGAGCAGTATGACATTTTTAACTGCTGCTTCCACTTAGCATGCGATGGATAGAACTTCATCCAGTGAGGTCCTCTTCCAGTAATAACTTATCCTTCACAGCACTGAGATAAGTATAAAAATTAAAAGAACTTAACAGTACTAAGTAGTTGTTCTTCGGGCTCGCTGACGTAAAGTTGCGTTTCCAGACTCTTCTGTCACATGTGCATACTCTGAGGTCACCCTTGGAGGCATAATATGAAGAAACAAATAATGTTTGCATTCTTATAAAAGGTGATTTATGCAGTAAGTAAATCTGTTTAAATTTTTGAAATGTGAAAATGAATATTGATCATCACTCTGTGTGTATTTTTGTAAGAAATTAGTCAAGTTTTTTTAAACATACCTTTAATATCTGTTTTACAGATGATTTTTAAGAAACATCAACAGAACTTCTTTTCAACAGTATAAAAGTCTTAACCTCTTCAGGTACATGGCTGTTTGAGAAATTTTAGATGTCCTATTTCCAATAACTGAAAAAGAACTTGGCAAGCTGTGGTGTTATTCAGTTCAGTTGTCAGTTTGTTTTGTGGGATGATCATCCCTCTCATCTTGTCATATTTTTGTTGAACCTCAGATAAAGCATATGGTTACTTAGGGTTTATTTTCTTAAACCTCAGCAGGAAAAGAGAGAGTAAATAAAAAATAATAAAAATTGAAGATTAACTTTTTGTAACTAAGAGATACTGTAAATCCAATGAGAAGTTGCTCCAGCTGCGCATTGCCTTTGACTTCTGGCAACGTCAGCTGACTGCCTAATTCATCTAACAATCTGGCAGCATTGACAACCACCTAAAACAACTTATTTATTCAAAACAATCTAAACTGTCTGAATTCTTTGTGCGTGTGCCTCTTAAACACAGATTCTAATCCCAAACCATCCCATTCAAAAGATTCTGATGCTTTAGATAGCCTTAGAATCAGTCTTCCTTCCTACCATAAACTCTAATTCTTGCTTCAAAGTGTTGTCTTTGACAAATCGTTGCTAAATGAATATAACTGTTTAAAAGAAAATCTGATTATTACCAAACTTTGAGTATTTGAGTGTTTATTTTATTTTTGTTGATGTGTTGATTTCCTTTTTTGTTGGTTGGTTTATTTTGATTTATTTTTATTTTTTAACTAAATCTTAAATGGCAAATTTGATCTTTTTATTCAAAACTTATAATTGTAAATTCCCTGTAATGAACAGATTCAGCTCTCAGTTGAGCAGATCTGATAAACAATAAGGGTAGTTTATTACACCCCAGTAGTGTAATAAAACATGTTGTCTTTCATTCCGCCATTCTTCTCTCCAAGTATTTATGACAAGCATGTAATTGCCAAATAGTTACATTGCAAATGGTATAGGTGGCTTACTAGTGTGATGCAGGAAAGGCAGTGAACTCGGTACTGAAGCGGTCATCCTTGTCATCCTTTTTTTGCTTTTTTTTTGTGGTTGTAATGAAATATGAGATGACGGTTAAACTCATGGACTTTATTACAGTACTTGTGTCATTACGCCAGACATTATTACAAAACGCAATGTTGTTCTGTATCACCTGTGTCTTACTCAGTACTTCTCTTTAACACAGTCTCTTCTGGGGCAGCACAGTAAGCAGTGGTTAGAGCAGCGGCCTCCCAGCCTGGAGTCTTTCTGTGTAAAGTTTCCATATTCTCCCTGTGCATGCGTGGGTTTCTCTGGGTTTTCCCACAAACCAAAAACATGCAGTTAGGCTGTTAGGTTCATTGGCAAATCTGAATTTTTCCTGGGTGTGAGTGAGAGTTGTACTGGGAAAAAAATAAATTTCCAGGCACTGTTAGATGAAATCACTCAATCAGGTTTATTTATGTATGGTGCACGGCACACAGAGAGCCACAGAGTGTCCCAGGTCTTAACGGGAAGCTTTGAACCAAAGCTCTACCTCCAGAGTCCACATAGGAGCTTTTATCTAAGATATTAGAATATTGGAAGCCAAGGAGGTGCGAAGGGAAACAAGGTATGTCTGGTTCCCATGAAGAAAAACAGGGTCATTTTGTGAAAACACATAGGCTGTGGAATTCAGACAGAAGTGAAGTGAAGTGAAATTTATTTATATAGCACTTTTCAGCAGCAAGGTGATCCAAAGTGCTTTACAACAGAAACAACAACAGAATCAAATACAGCAAACATCATAGAAACATCATAATCAAATATAGATCAATCATGTATAATCTAAATGAAATGTAGAATAATCTAAATGAAACAATGAAACTAAATATATCTAAACATGAGCTAAGACAGTCAAAATAGTAGCTAAAATAATCAAAATAAAAACTAAACAATTAGGCTTAGACAGTCAAAATATGAGCCTAGATAAACTAAACTAAACTAAATGTGCATGAAGGCTAAATAAGCTAACATAAACTGAAACATGACAATGCTAAGCTAAGGGTATAGCATGACTAAAGTGCCAGAGGCCCGCTAAACAGCCATCATAATAATTACTAAGATAAATAAGCTAATATGAACTGCTAAACTAAAGATACCAAGAAACTAACTAACAGTACCAAGGCCAGCTAACAGACAACGTAAGAATTATTAAGATACTAAGATAGTGAAGGAGGGAGTGGATAACAGAGATGACTCAGAAACAGTGGAAAGTGTGCGTGTGTGTGTGTAGAGGCGGTGGGAGGCAGTGTGGTGCATGCTGTATGAGTGTGCGTGCTTGTGTGTATGTGTGTGTAGAGAAAACCATGAATCACGTCACAGAGGCCATTGTCTTTGATAATATAATGAAATATTTATCAGCCAGCCCAGAGCAGATCCACAGATGTCCTTGCAGGGAGGGGGCAGAGCATCTTGTTTACATAAAATCTGGGGAGAAATTTAGGGTAGCTGACCAAGGTCAGCCTAAGGGAGCCAAATTCACAAAACAGTAATTGTTTTGGGTCAGGCAGACTTGTTTTTGTCTGCCTTGAAAGTCTTGCTGATACTTCTCAATGGCGAATCCAAACAGCCAAATTCCAGGTCCATTCCGCCTGATTTGAGCGAGCAACTTTCTCCAAGATGTTACCCATTTCATTCCTGAGTCCCGGAACCGCAATTCAGTCTGCGGTCCTGTAAAAGGATTGCATCCAACTTGCGATTCAGCTCCCGTAACCACACAGTTTGATTGCTGATCGCCGAACCCATCAAACAAATTTGACGATAAGTCAGGTAACTGCCTAATCCAAACAGCAGAAATCCTGTTATTAAAAACCCAAATATGTAAAGATCTTCCAAAGACAAAAATTGTCAGATAATGTTCCATTTCCTCCAGGAATCCATTGTGTATCCAGTAAAAAATTTCCCCTCGTGGTAAGTCGGAGCTCTCCCAAGTTCTGTCCGTCCGTCGAGAAAATTGGATCAATTGCCTTGAGAGACCAGCTGACCAGATCCGTGGTTTATAAATTTTGGAGAATATGTAAAAGAGAGGCACCAAAAAGAGAACAGGGCAGAGAGGCGGAGAGGGGGGTGTTCAGGAGACAGAGATAAAAGAAACATGTCCGCCTTCCACCAGGAGCAGAGAGAAATATAGTCAGGTGTTATCTTATAAAAAAAACTTCCCACAACAGGGTGTGGATAGTTGTTTGTCTCATTTGTTTCTATGAGACCCTGTGATAGACTTGCAACCCATCCAGGCTGTACCTGTCTTCTCATACAGTGACTGGTAGACACCAGCTCCCCCATAATCCAGAACGGAAAAGCAGTTAAAGCAAATAGATGGATGGACAGTGTCTCCTATGGTACATTGCCACAGCAGTGTCCTCTACTGCCAAGATGTAATATCAGCAACAGAACAGAACATACATGCATTGACTGTGTAAACCTGAGAACACAATAGTGTAAATGTAAAAAGTAAGTGAAAACAATATATTTTGGTCAAAAAAATTGTTTGATAGAATTTAGTTGAATCTTAATGAAATAAATAAATAAAAAACTAAAGTTATGTTTTTGGTGGTGACAGTTGGGGACAATTTTGATTTAACTCTTAAAGACTAAATGGAGATGAAGTTAAGAGTCTATAAAACAAATATTTTGGTGTGATTATGGATCATAAACTGTTGGAAACTAGGAATGGGTGATATGGACTTAAAAATTATCACAATATTTCCTAGTATTGATAAACTGAGAATGAAAAGTAGTAACACATTTTGTTGCTCCCTATTTTAGATACAAATCTTTCAGTGCAGACAGTCTAAAGCCTTGCAAACAAATATTGCTCAAAAATAAAACTCACTTATTCTTAGTTTTACCACACTAATCTCTCTAAGTAGTACAACTGCTAAAAAAATACACAATAATAATTTTAGTTTCTTTATTTAAACCAACAAATTCAGCATTTTTAAAATCTCTTAAGACAGAGGCAATGACAGCATAGTTCAAACAGTAAATGTAAAAAATTGTTTTTGGATATGAAAATTGCTGAAAATAACAAATTTACTACTGATCAAAACCAACCATTAACTTTACCTATCACTGATTCAGCTATATCTGAGACGTCTTACTGCACTTTTACTTACTAGTCAGTCAACAAGAATTAAATTACCACGAGACCTGCAAGTTAACTAAACGAGTAGAATTTTAAATAGAAACCAGCCAAATATAATGAGCCAAGATTTGCTGCAAATCACTGCATTAATAATGGGGAGACTGCATTGAAGGACTTCTAAGACGGGCTCCTTTTCAGACCCAAGTGTTCCCAGGGAACTCTGCACTTCTTTTAATATCTCCTCTCTGAGGCATTAAAATGACTCACTGGGAGAGATCTTTTTTGTCCTGTTGTGGCATATCAGGCATACCATATAGAGAAGATGGCTGCCTACATGTGCCAGAACAGATTTGCTCTGCAATAAGGATATAGATGAGAATCCTAATGGCATGATTTACTTTATTAAATCAAGACTGAATCTAGCATCAGAGTAGGCAGGCCACATTGTTGTAATAGCAACCTGTTTGTATGACCTTCAATTATCAGGACTTTTGTGAAGGTGTGTGTCTGGGAGTGATTTTGATTTTACGTTCATTTTTCACCTTAAAAACTGTTTAACTTGCCATCTGCCGCATAACCTCAAATGTGTAAATTTAAAATAATGTTCCCATTTTGACCTTTTGTATTGACACATTGGACCTAAAAATCACACAAGACAACATAAAATCAAAGTAGGAAAAAAAAGTTGTTTTTTTTTTCCTACTTTGAAAACCATGAACATTTACAACAAACTATTTTTATAACTTAGAATGCAAATATAAACTGTAAATTTCAGAAATGTGTACAAATTTAACAAACAGAGTTATATAGACTATTTACATTAAAATGCAGGTATTGTATCCAGCGTTTTTTGTACAGTGCAATGAGGTGTCACGATAAAATGCCACAATTTATTTGTGCCACTCAAAAAACTTGTTTCTTTCCAAAACAAGGCAAAAAGGCACATCACAGGCCTGACATTTCTCCTGTGTGTCAGTTCTCCTTTTTTCCATCATTTTAGCCTGGCTTTGGTGGCTTTTTGGCCAGCATCAGTGGTTGAGATGATGGGAACAGGAATCTGATCCTCTCTCTTGTTCGAAGGAGCATCTCTCTTTTCCACACCAGAAAGCTTACTCACCAGCTCCACCAAGAAGTCTGTATGTCATGGACTGCAGTTGCTTGGCAGTACAGATCTCACAATGCAAGGTTTGTTGCAGCAATGTCCAGGAAGTGCCGCAACAAGCTCCGTACCTCAAAGCTCCTCGGATGGGAAGCGAAACATCTTCAACTACAGAGTAGAAGACCAGTTGTTTATCCCGCACACAATACTTTACCCAGGAATTTTTTGCCTTTTCATTACAGCCTACTACTTTATCCCAGTTGGCTCCAGGTTCAATGAGAATCCCTTCTGGTCATTTTCAGTAACCCTGTTTACTGGGCTGAGATGGGTTGAAAGTAAAGAAATAGAAGTCAATCAGCATGTCACAAGGTGGAGATATGGCGGCGAACCCAGAACGCAGACGCATGGCTTTAACGAACGTAAATACTTTATTTAACTAAAATGCAAACAAAAGGGCTGGGGTGGCAGCAAAACAAACACTAACAAAATCCAAAAACGAGGAGCGAAGGCAAAACCAGACGGAACAAGAACTAACAGGCAAAGCGGAATGATCCAGTGAGGGGGGAATGAGAATGACCGGTTCTTAAAGACGGAGGATAATGAGGAAAATGGACACAGGCGAGTGAGAATAATTACAAGCAGGTGGAGATGGGCGTGGCAGACATAACAGGAAAAGTACTGGGGAGGTGGAGAGTGACAGGGCATGAACACAGAAACAAACAGAAAACCAGAAACAAAACAGAAGCTTACACAAATACCAATAACCATGACACAGGATCTGAAATTCAATTTAGCAATCATTTTCAGATCCTCTGTGAATCCATTAAAGACAACATTTTCCCCAGTTACCAAATCAAAAAGGGATCAGGATGAATGTGGCAGGATGTCTAGGTGCATATACACCTAGATATTTCCTCCTTGTTCTGCCCAGATAGAGAAGAGCCAGCAAATGACCTCCCCAATGGAGGTGCCACTCACCACAGATGAGAAAATGATTCCTGCCAGGGCATTCCCTTGCCAGGTGAAACTAGTCCAAGTATTCATGTGTCTCCCAGTCCATTCCAGGTAAGGGTATAATCCTGGGTTTGTCAGTGCGTTTCCACTGCCACAGCACTGTGGGAGAGAAGCTGCCACACAACTGGCACAACCTCTGAGCATATTTTAATGGATTCTGAACTCTGAACTTTCTCTGATATCTACTCTCTGAGGTTTTAAAATGACTTGCTGGGAGGGAGGTAGACTAAAACCCCATGTTAGCTCAGCTTGTGCATTTTTCTGTGGACAGGTTTAAAACTAAAAGAAAACTTACCAAGTACTAAAGAAGGAGTCCAGAAGTCTTTATTAAAAAAGGTAAATGCTTGTGGCCAACTTTATTAAAAATAAAAAAGGGTTTAGCAAATGTTATATGTTACATGTCATTTTGTCCTATAACAAAAAATAAAATTAAAAAAAGGCAAGTTGTGACTAACAATGCAAGTGCTCCAATGTAGTAATAATCTGCAGCCAAAAGCAAGCCCTCTCTGCATGTGCTCTCTTGATTTATATAACCTCCTGTCCTGATAAGCAAAAAAAAAAAAAAAACAAGCACATTCACACAAAGGAATGACGTTTTCTTCTTTCCTCATTCTGACTCTTCAGTCTCCAAGGCCTGTCATTATCTTCAATCTCGATCCCACATTGGCTGGTTTTGCTGCACTGCAGAATTTATAGAGTAAGGAGGAAAAGGATTAAGTCCACAATAAATAAATAAAAAAAGATTTCAGCCTTTTTTTCGTAGAATTCTGGGAAAAAAGTTTGTTTATGTCACGTGTCCCTAATCACATTTCAAAATGGTCTCATCTGGAGCCGTTTTTGATCACAGGTCCATTGTACACATGTTGATCTATGTAGGGTTAATATATTCTCCACATGCAGGCTGCATTACGAGAGTTCATACTTCCATCTGCAGCCTCAGGGTTCAAACCTTGGCTGGTGGCAACAACAGGTGAACGGTCACCTCTGTAGACATCTCCAGTTAAGGTGTGTATCCCATAAATGTGATATCCCATAGTTTCAGGAGGTTATCTCACCAAGAGCAAGTTTCAACTTTTGCCTTTCTCAAAAGAAAAAATAAAAGTGTAAACACAATTTGATACTGTAAGAAAAAGTAAAAATTAGAATAAGTTCATTAAAAGTGCTTAAAAAAAACTATAGGTAATTTAAAAATCACAGAACAAAAAAGGTATAAAAAATGTAAAAATAATTAGTATTATTAGGAAATGTGAAATAGATTTCTATAATAAGATATAAGAATAACATGAAAGGAACATGGGGTGTTATTAAATAGTATTATTAAAAATGAACAAACTAAAAGTAAGAATCCAGACTATTTTACAGAAAATAATGACTATTGTCAGGATTTGGGTTTTCTTTGAGTTTCTTTATGTATTTAGGGTTACATTTTTTTTGTGTGTGTTCAGTTTGGGTTTATAGATTCTTTTATTTTGTCATTTGGTTGATAGTTTTGTCTTTGTATAGTTTTTTCCTGACAAACCTGACAACTATTACAAATAAGAATGAGGTTGTCAAGAGATTTAAGGATTTCTGTTAGGAAAGCACGTTGCAAACCCAGAAAGCAGACTCATGGCGAGGTAAAAGTAAAACTAATTTATAAACAAAACAAAAAGGAAACAAAAAGGAAACCAAAAGGTTGACGTGTCAGCAAAAACTAAGCGACAAAAAAACTTAGATAACTGATGAGGAAAACTGAGGAGCAAAAAGAAGAAAGTGGACATCTGAGCAGAGTGACAGGAAAGAAATGAATGAAAAAAGACCGGCTTTAAAGAACTGAGGGTGGGAGGAAAATGAGTTGCTGTTGGGAGATGACCAGGAACAGGTGAGGTGGGCTTGGCAGGCAGACCGGAGAATTACTGAGCAGAGGACAGGTGAATAGTGACACAGGAAAACACAGGAAGCCAAATGACTCAAGAAAGAACACAGAAAAACTCAAATCATGACAGATTTCTTTGTCAGTGTGGATACAAATCTGTCAAAGGAAATAAAAAACTCACTGTCTGAGCAGAACAGAGCAGGTGAGGACTGTGGACCATAAAATCTAAATTCAATCATTCAGAAAATGGTAGAAGAGAGAGAGAGAGATTATTGAAACAGTTAATAAATGTAAAAATCAACAGATTGCAATGATATTGATATGAATATAATAAAGAAAGTAATTGTATTGTGCCTTCAATAACATTTATGTAATGCATCATTCAGAACAGACACATACCCAGGGAATTTGAAAATAGCCAAAGTTATCCCCCTACACAGGTAACATAGGTTATTTTAATCATTTTAGACCAGTTTTCCTACTTTCACAGTTTTCTAAGATTATGGAAAATCTGTTTGTTGTAAGGCTTGACAACTTCATTGAAAAAAAACAACATTTTACTGGATAGTCAGTATGGTTTTAGATCATCTAGATCAACATCTTTAGCACTGATAGTTAACAAAAAATATGTAGTGGGGATATTTATTGATTTTAAAAAGGCATTTGATACTGTAGACCAGGAGTGTCCGATCCTGGTCCTCGAGGGCCATTATCCTGCATGTTTACTTGTTTCTCTGCTCCAACACACCTGATTTGAATCGATGGGTGATTAACAGGCTTCTGCAGAACATGAAGAGATCATTTAACCACTGAATCAGGTGTGTTGGGGCAGAGAAACAAATAACACATGCAGGATAATGGCCCTCAAGGACCAGGGTTGGACACCTCTGCTATAGACCATAAAATACTGCTACATTAAATGGAAAGTTGTGGAGTGAGAGGGGAAGCAAATAAATGATCACTTTTTTCTTCTTTTTCTTTTCTTCTGCTCTCGGTGAAGGCAGATGCTCTTTTCTCCCCTCCCCCCATCTGTCCTGCTTTTTGATTGTCTTTCTTTGGAGCCTCTCTTTGCATAATTTCCGAATTAAATTATTATGGATCTGGTCAGCTGGTCTCTCAACGCAATAGATCAAATTTTTTCGACTAGAAGACTGGGCACAGGAGAGTCCTCTTACTCCAATAGACCATCCAGCTTGATACACCTTGGATTCCTGGAACAAGTAGAAGATTGTGTGTTTATCTGTAATGTTGGTTGAGGATATTGAAGACGTGTACATATTTGGATTTTTGATAACAGGATTTCTGGTTTTTGGGATTGGCAGTTACCTGGTGTACCATAAAATCCGTCCTGCCCTCTGCTCTCCCTCGACTCTCCTCCGCTCTGGTGGAGTCAGGCCAGCGGCCGGTCTCGCTCCCGACCAGCTCGCCGCTCTGGCCGCGCTCCTCCCCTCCGGCGATTCTTCTTCTCCCTCCCCGCCGCTCCCCGCTTCCGGCAAAAGAACCAGGAAGAAGTCTCCTACTCCAGCTAAGCGCAGCCGAGGCCGCCGAGGCTCCTCCAGCACCCCCTGCTCCGGCTCCAGGGTCTCCCTCCTCCAGAGGCCGCTTCGTGGCTCCTGCTCCAGCAGCTTCTCCGACAGCCTCAACTTCTGGAGTCGTCGCCTCTCCGCCACGCAGCTCGTCCTCGGTTCAGCTCGTCCCCGATGCTCAGCAGCTTTCAACGGCTCTCATCTCCTCCATGGACGTCCTCCACCGGTCCATCTCCTGTCTTTCGACCCATTTGCAGCTCATCTCCGCGGCCGGCCTCACCGCCTCCGCACAGCCTTCCTCTTCGACCCCGCCGGGCCTGCCCACCTCCCAGCCCCTCCCCGGGGCGTTCTCCCTCGCCGATGTCCGCCCTGGCCCATCTCAGGGTAAAATGTTGAGTTCCCTGTCTTTCTATTTCTCTTCGCCTATTAAGGCGCTCCGCTTTCCTTTCTCTGTGTGTCTCATTCATGCTCTTCCTGCCTAGGCCAGCCGTACATGCCTGCTCATGCCCACGTCTCTCCCAGGCTTCGTTCCAAGATCCTGCAAGGGCAGCACATTAATTTGGTCTCCCTGCTACTTCCCTCTCCCGTCGTTGATCGGCAGGTCGCCTCTACATCCGACTTCACCGCAGTCTTTCGCTCAGCCGACCCCTGTCTCGCCCGGGATTTATCCATCGGCGAATTCCTGGCCGCCTTCGGGGTCTTTAGAGACGTTATCTGCTCGGTCTACCCTGAGTGCTGGGTCGAACACAATGCCTATCTCGCCCTAATCTCCGATCTCCACCTGAAATACGGCCGCTCCCTCTTCTTCCAATATCATAAGGCTTTTTCCTCCAAGGCTGCCTCCGTCCTATCCCAGTCAGGCATCCGCCTGGACTGGTCCGTCCTGGACACTGAGCTGCTGGTCATGTTGACCCACGCTACCCCATGTTTTTCATGCTCGGCAGTCGGCCACCATAGCTCCCTCTGCCCCTCCCTCCCATTTCGCCAGCTCCCTCCCCTCCGTCAGCCGGCCCCATCTCGCTCTGGCAGCCAGTCACTGGACCGCCACAGCCGGACAGTGGAGGTATTTAATAATACCCCCATCTGCAACAATTTCAACCACAGCATTTGCTCCTTTCCTAACCGCTCGTTTCTCCATCTATGTAGCCATTGCAAGGAAGCCCACCCAAAGTATGTCTGCCTCCGCTGGCCAAACCCCTCTAAGAGCCTCCGCGGGTCCAAACTCTAATTTCTCGCTCCCTTTCTACCCCCGTGAACATTCCCGAACTGGCTCTTCTTCTCCGGTCCCATCCCGACCGTTCCTTCGTCAACTTCCTCCTTACTGGTCTTTCCCAGGGTTTCTTCATAGGAGTTTCCTGCCCCCCAACCTCTTCCCTCGTGTGCCCTAACCTCCAGTTCACGATTCGCGAACCCTCTATCGTGGCCCAGCTCATAGCCAAAGAAGTCTCCAAAGGTTTCATGGTCGGCCCCTTTGCATCCCCTCCATTTTCCCCCTTCCGCGTCAGCCCCCTTGGTATCGCTACCCGGAAGTACTCCGGCAAGAAGCGCCTCATTCTCGACCTTTCCGCCCCTCACTCTGGCTCCCACCTCAGCATTAACTCCCTTATCCCGAAACCCCCCTTTTCGCTCTGTTATGCCTCTTTCGATCATGCCATGTCCCTCATTAAGACAGCCGGGAGGAGTGCCTGGCTGGCCAAGGCCGACATTACTGATGCCTTTAAGGTCTTGCCTGTCCATCCCTCCCAGTGGCACCTTCTCCGCGCCAAGTGGGATTGCTCGTTTTATTTTGCCGTCAGGCTCACCTTCGGCTGCCGTAGCAGCCCCAGCCTGTTCAATAATATCTCAGAGGCCCTCTGCTGGATCCTCCTCAATGTCCTCAGGCTCCCCGCCATCCTGCATTTGCTCGATGACTTCCTCCTGGTGGACGCCCCCTCCCCATCTCCCGGCCTCTCTCTCCCCAGACTCCGCCACCTCTTCCGCCTCGTGGGTGTTCCCCTGTCCAATGAGAAGACAGTTGGCCCCGCCACCCAGCTAGAGTTTCTGGGTATTAACCTAGATTCCATCTCCATGGTAGCCTCTCTTCCCCTGGATAAGCTGTCTCGCATTCGAGATATATCCCAGGCGTTCGCGTCCTCCGTCTCTCTCTCAAAGCGCCAACTTCTCTCCCTGCTGGGTCACCTCAACTTCGCGATGCAAATTATCCCCCAGGGTCGCTCTTTCATTTCTCACCTGCTCGACCTAGCTAATTCGGTCCCCTCTCTGCTCGATCAAGTCTCTCTAGATGAGGGCTGCCACTCCGATCTCGCCTTCTGGTCCAGATTGCTAGCCGACTGGAACGGCATTTCCTTCTTCTACGAGGACGTCGTCCTTTCGGCTGACTCCTTGCAGTTCTTTATGGACGCTGCCCCGTCCTCCGGTTCTGGGGGGTTCTTCCAGGGCCGATGGTTCTCCGGGAAGTGGCCCCCTTCATTCCCTCAGGCCGAGTCGTCGGCCTTCTACGAAATTATCCCCGTTGCCATCGCCTGCTGCCTTTGGGGCCGCTATTGGAGGAGGAAGCATATCTCCGCCATGTGTGACAACCTTGCTATGGTCGAAGCCATTAATAAAGTCCGCTCCTCCTCCCATTCAATCATGCCCTTCATCCGCCGAATCACCTGGCAAGCAGTCTCAGATAATTTCATCCTTTCAGCTCGACATGTCCCCGGTTTTTCTAACTGCCTCGCTGATGCCCTCTCCCGTTCTAAATTACAGGTCTTTCGCCACCTCTGCCCGTCGGCCGAGCTCTCCCCAACTCAAATTCCAGATCTGGCCGATCTAGCTCTAAACTAGTGCCCCCTTCTCTCCTTCCGCTCCTTCAGTCCTCTCGTTTTTATATCAGCCTAGGTCTCGCTCCGTCCACCTGTAAATCCTATTCTTTCGCCTGGCAATCATTCGCTAAATTCTGCTTAGCCATTAAATCCCCACTTCTTCCCATTCGTATCCCCATCATCTTGGCCTTCATTACCCACTGCTTCGTTCAGCACTGTTTCAAACCCCCTACATTCGGTCCCTGCTAGCCGGTATAAATTTTCATTCCAGACTCCTCCAATCCAACTCGCCACCGAGTCTGTTCTCTGATTATGCTATCAAGCTCCTCCTTCGGGGGATAGCAAAACATTCCTCTTCTCAATCCGATAGCAGAAAGCCCATCACGCTCCCCATCCTCAAAAGTCTCCTCCTGACCCCGCATTCGAGCCCCTTTTCCTCATACCTTAAAGCGCTCCTCTCTAGCTCTTTTCTCCTGGCCTTTTACGGGCTCCTCAGGTTAGGTGAATTCACATCCAGGGCCCAGTTCAACCCAGCCTTAGATCTATCTCCTAACAATCTAGTCTTCTTCCCAGACCACTTCGACCTCCTCCTCAAGCATTCGAAGGGTAAGTGTCTCTATAGCCCGTTTAGGTGGCCCTTTCTGCCCGTTTCTCGCCATGCTCAAATTCGTCTCGAAACGCCAAAAGCTCCGCCTATCCAACAGCCCCTTGTTCCTCACTCCAGAAGGTTCCCCTATGACTCTGGCCTGGTTCCTTAGGGCCCTTAGAAAAACCCTCGCCTTAGGCGGCCTCCCCCCTCTCCAATTCTCCGGTCACTCCTTCCGCATGGGGGCAGCCACTTCAGCTGCCACGCAGGGCATCCCGTTGGCTTCTCTTCAGCAACTCGGTCGCTGGTCCTCAGCGGCTTACTCCTTCTACATCCACCCGGACCTCCCGTCCTAGCTAGCCGCTCAACGCTCGCTCAACCTATAGGTACGCTCTCAGCACTAACTGGTGGTGGTGTTCTCCATCTCTGTCCTTCTAATGCCTCTCCAATTTCAGCCCTCCTTCCAATTGCCCTCCGCGGGCCCTCTAGCATCAGCAGCCCTCCACGGGCCCCCTAGCAGCAGCAGCCGCCCTTCGCGGGCCCCCTAGCAGCATCAGCAGCCCTTCGCGGGCCCCCTAGCAGCAGCAGCATCAGCAGCCCTTCGCGGGCCCCCTAGCAGCAGCAGCATCAGCAGCCATTCGCGGGCCCCTTAGCAGCAGCAGCATCAGCAGCCCTTCACAGGCCCCCTAGCAGCAGCAGCAGCCCTTTGCGGGCCTCTTAGCGACGGCAGCCCTTTGCGGGCCTCTTAGCGGCGGCAGCCCTCCGCGGGCCTCTCAGCTGCAGCCCTCAGCGGGCCTCTCAGCTGCAGCAGGCCTCTTAGCGGCTGCAGCCCTTCGCGGACCCCTTGCAGCCTGCTCTTCCAGCTGTCTCCTCAGCTTGGCCCCGGCACTTTTTGGGGGATGACTACCCTAATCTCTCACCCTACTTCGATTATTCAAGCTCACAGCGGTTCTCTGCAAACTCGTCTTCTGCCGGGACCCGAGCGCCAAAGACCTCTAGCCAATAAAACACTAATTGTCTTTATCTCTCCGTGTGAGTCTCTCCAGGTTGAAGTGAAGGCTCGCCGCAATTTCAACCTGGCAGACTCACCCAGCTGTCCAGCATCACTTATCTCGGATCTTCGCTCCCAGCTGACAAATCGCATACAGGTGCAGGATATAAGGCTCCCCGTCCACGGCTCCTCTTGCTTGCCAGCCAAGTCTCGTCCCACCGCCTCCCCGATCTCCACCCTCACTTTCCTTTGCTCCTCTGGACTCCCCTTTCTCATTTTCCACACCACCACCAGGTCCAGGTCCCGGGGATGACTTCCCTAATCTCTCACCCTACTTTGATCATTCAAGCTCACAGCGGTTCTCTGCAAACTCGTCTTCTGTCGGGGCCCGAGCGCCAAAGACCTCTAGCCAATAAAACACTCTAATTGTCTCTGTCTCTCCGTGTGAGTCTCTCCAGGTTGAAGTATTTTTTTGTGCTTTTGTAAGTTTTTGTATGTAAGTTGTGATGTTTTTCAGACACTTGCTGCTTTTAATACATAGATCTATTTGTGCTACCCGCATATATTTAACAGGTATGGATATTCTGATGAAGGAAGGGATTTTTGTGGTTTTAGAAAGATTTTCGTCGTGGATATAAATTTTTCCAATGCTATGCTAAGCATAACTCCTAAGCTCCCACTTCAGTATCCGATGATATTTAACATAAACACAAACCGCTATAGTTTTCGGTTTGTAAACATGACAGTAGCAGTTTTTGACGGGTAGCACCGACCGGTAGACATCGCTGTTTAGCCGTGCTACGGTAGGAAAATCTGACGAGGAAGCACAGATCGTCAGAACACCGGCCGTAGGCGCGAACGCACACTGACCAACGTCATGACGTCATTGATTTAGTTAAAAGAAAAACCTTGTTTAACTTTCGGTTTTTCCCTCTACTACTCTTGAAAAACGTTTTTGTTATCTGCCATCCGCGTAACTCCCAAAATGTTCCGCCACATTGCTAATGCTACTTCTTTAGGGTTCCAAGCCCGCGGGAGCAAGCGGGCGGCCAATGCAAGGCATGGCCGTTCGCCTGCTCCCAGCGGAGCAGGGAACCCTATTGTTTTTGTACTGATTTTTCAGAATTGTGTATTATTCTTCTTCTTCTCCGGTAAAACGCATTGGCCAGAAAAACGAGAAACTCATGGAGAAAAACCAACAAGGCAGTCTGATAGAAATACCCTACCGCTACTCAGACAAAAGAAATCATATCGTCTCATACCTAGGGGGCGCTATAACAAAGGACAATGCGTTTTTGCGAATAACTCATAAACCGTAAGTCCTACACTCAGATTCTTGATGGCACATGAAACTATGGATGATTCTGCATCTTTTTTACATTGGCCACGCCCACTTCAGCCTAACTAGATTTTTTGCTACAGCGCGATAAAGGCAAAACCTTTTTTCGAATACTACTCCCACATTAAAAGCTGGTTCAACGTGAACCTTGGTACATACCATCTATAGGCCGATCTGTTAAAGGGATTATCAAAAAGTTTTAGAAATTTCGAATTTTGTGCGAGTAACGCAATGCCAAACACTTCAGTGCTAGCTAGCACAACAGTTAACTATGAATTTCTCTGCCATACTTTAAGATTTTGGAAAATGTATTTAGATCCCAATAGTGAATGAGATGTTGCCACTTTGTATTAAGTTTTATGCGGTTTTACCAATAGGGGGTGCTATAATTTCATAAAGTTTAGATCTCAATAACCGCTTGACGGATTTATACCAAACTTGGTACAGATGATTAAGACCACACCTTGAGATGATATCTTGAATATTATAATGAAGTGGGCGTGGCTTATATGCTATCTCACTTTTGAGCTTTGAACTCGGCCAAATCGAAATTTACCTTCGCAGAAATTACTGACCTATTACAGAATTGAGCTCTCTACGTATGAGGGAAAAGTTGCAAAATTTGACCTCTAGGTGGCGCTGTTACAGCAAAAAATGCCTTTATGCAAATTCTGTTAGCACAACTAGGTGTACACACAGTATCTCTACTCTCGTGTGTTCTGTGAACCATGCCTTTTTACCTGAGTTTTGAAAAAAAATTGTAAAATTATGCTAATTAGTGGAAAACTTACAAAATATGCGTGACCTACTTTCGTTAACTCCTCCCGAGGCTCAAAACCAATTGAAGTGAAACTTCACATGGTATTACGGCTCGACTGGCTAACCAAAAAACTAGAACGGATTTTCAAAAAAATGTTCAGTTTATGAATTATGCGTAAACAAACATTTTTTTGCCAAAAAAAATCTTTATTGAGCGTAACTTAAGAACAGTTTGAATTTTAGCAATAGTTTTCATACCAGGGATGCCTAAAGCCAAAAAAAAGATTTCTTTCCATTTTCAGCTTGATCCAACACTAGGGGGCGCTACAAAGAGGTAAAGTTTATACTGCCGAAATGGCTGAATGGATTTACGTGGAACTTGGTGGGTATCTTCAGGTTACGACTCTGAAACTATGTTATCAATATGGTAATGATTGGTCAAAGTGGGCGTGGTTTATGTGCTAAAATGTATGTGTAGCCTTTAACATTTCTAAAAATTCACAAAAAATCACTTGTGGAACTTATACTGCAAAGACTTACAGGATATGTTCCATGCACAGTCTGTAAAAGTGCAGATCAAAATTTGCGGCCATATATTTAAGCATGTCATTACTATCTACGAAGATCGTAACTAAAGCTAGCAGTAGCAACTCTGACTGTGTTTGGCCGAACAACTTGAAATTTGGTACTCTGTTCGCAACTAGCCTAACTACAAATCCAAAAAAATATCGCCTAAATTTGAGCGCCCCCTTGTGGTTAATAAAGGAAAACATAAATAGTAACCAACATAGCCAGTTTTCATTTTATTTTGAAAAAACCTTTAGACTATGGTGGATTTGAAAATTTGGGCAAACAAAGGACATAAAAATTGTCATCTGTGAATATTTGCAGATTTTTTTGAGGCATTATTGATTTTTAACAAATTTCTGAATATATTTCAGTATGACCAGCACAGCTACGACCAAGGTTAACAATTTCTTCTACAAAAGCCGTTGACTGTGGAGATTTGCTAAAGCGCAAACATTATTCCACATATACACACGGTGATGTGGGAATATTTGGGAAATTTTAAAATAAAGTTTGAATTTTTCATGAATTTTTGCGTATTGGCTGGACATCATGAAAATGACATTTTCAATTTTTCATAAAGAATGTGTTCGATCCAGTAACATAGAAATAAAAGATTATTATTCCACATGTAGGCATGGTCA
>NC_051442.1:24274927-24278235 GCF_001649575.2 Kryptolebias marmoratus
GCTCCATCTAACGTTTCTGTCCTCACACAAACACCGACATGCTAAGCTACTGACCTCCACCCCCCTACCTCATTATACACAGCTAAAACTGACACAGCTAAAAAGTAAATAAAAGACAGAGACTTTTTTTCTCTCAAGCAATACTTTAGTAAGTACTTAGAAACGCAGAGAATCTGTCTTTAGCATGATACATATAGTTACTATGTTCGAATATGAAACTAACTCATAACTATCCGGACATTTAGCACACACACACCGATAAACAAAGCGCCGTCTATAAACAATGAGTAACATATAAACAGTAAGCAGCATATAAACAATGAGTACTTGTGAAAAAAAACGTTAGTACTTACTGATCAGGGACGTATTATCCTTCGAGAAAGGCATCGCTCTTTTTATCGGATATATCCCGGTCTAAAAAGTGGCTGTTTCTTTTCTTCACCAGCTCCAGAACTTCTTCTGTTGTGTATTTTATCTCCTTTGGTCATTTCGCCAGCTTTTATGTAGAAAAAAGTCCAAAAAACAGTCTTCACCGCATTTACGCGCAGGACGCATGAAGCAGCCTCTATGTTAGATAGTAAGACGCAGACTGGTTTGGGAGAGATTAAAAGTTCCAACCCCCCTCCCAGAAAAACCACATGATCATTGGCTACCCGCCTGTGATGTCAGAACCTGTCTGGGAGCTCACTGACCGGAGCTATAGGCTTGCAAATGAGGGGAGGAGACTTTCATGACTTTACGCATGGGAAATTAGAGGGGCTCTAGGGGGGGCAGAGAGCAACACAGTTGGTCAGACAAAACGTCAATCAAAAGTGGCGCCAAAACACAGCTATTTTGAAATTTAAGTTTATAAAAACAATAAATGTAGCAAAAACTATACAGATATGAATAGAAAAGGCAGTAAAACGGCCCGCGGGCGGGCCTTCGCGTGGTAAGGGGTTAACCATTTCTTCTTATTTCTATGCTTTCTAAATTCAACATTTTGTTCCTTTTATGAGTTTTTTCATTATGGAACGATAATTTCTTTGTGTTTCATTTTTCCAACAAAGTCTGATAAACAGGGGGAAATGTTAGGGTTTTTAATGTTATCAGTCTTTGTGCTTATGTGTAAAACTGCCTACGTGCCACACAAAGGTCAGACATCAGGCGCTACACCATCTGGCTCTCCCAAACAGTTATTTGTTATTGTTGTGTATGGACTGGACCGATTTTGGCCGGGTCAGGCCAACCCCTTTTTTCTTCTTTTAATAAAAAAGAAAGCTCAAGTAAAAAGTCAGAACTTCCCGGACAGCACGCTGTTAGGTGCTGTTGTGGAATTTCTCCTCTTGCTTGGCTTTCACAACCTCTCCAGTGTGATTCATTTTTAGCAGGTTGAATAAATCAAAACCCTGACAGAATGTACCGCCAAAATTTGGGCTAGCTCTTTAAAAAAAACCTGGATTATCCACATTTGGAGCATAAACATTCATGATTGTTAGAGTAATTCCTTCGATCGAAACATTAACAATTATCCAGCGGCCCTTTTTATCCCCGAGTACGTTTTCTGCTATGAAGCATAGGGATTTATGACACAGTACAGCTACTCCCCTTTTTCACTAAATACCTGTCCCACCCACTCTATTTTAAATTTAGCATGTTTGGCCTCATTTAAATGAGTTTCTTATAGAAGCTCAATTGTACAGTTCAACCTTTTTAATTGATTTAGGTTTCTTTTCCTTTTAATAGCATGATTTACTCGATTAATGTTGTAACTAACAATTTTCAGAGTTGTCATGATTATGTAGACATTGATACCTTTACAAACATATTTAACATTCAAAATCAGCTTGTCGAGAAACGACAAAAGGAACAAAAAAACAAACCTGCATCTTCATAAAACTTACAATTGTACCATGTGCTGCCCAATTAACAGAAGCAGGCAGCACACTCCTGATGTAAAGTGGACAGGGAGAGCAGTCTACCTGGGTGTGTAATCAGCAGTCCACGAAGTCTCCAACTCTTTGCTGCATTAAATGCCCGGGTAAAGAGAAAACACTCACATACTACATGCAGACCAATACTTTTGAAATAATGATATTGTTATACCTGCATGTCTTTATGTGTTATATTTTTAAACGCTCCACCACTGGTTGAAATAAAGGCTAAACTGGGGTCAGAACCAGGAAAATGGTCCCTTCTTAATCCTCCTTGTGTTGATCCATAGAGTTAAAAATGGCCCTGATGTCCATGGTGTTCCATCCCCGATCGGCCTTCTCCTGTCTCCCCTGGGTCTGCCACCTGTCACATAGTAATTCTCTCTCTAAAATGTCCCGATCATCCACTTCCACAGGGATCCCGATTGGGCCTCCAATAAAAAGGGAAAGGTTTTGTTCAAGAACAGTCTAAGCTAAGACGGGTATGGCAATTGTGCCTTGATGTTGCACTCCTTCAGTTTTTTAATCACTTCATGCACTTGTTTTCATTTTCTTTGCACCTCGGGGGAGTAGTCCTGATCGAAATAGACTTTGTTCCCTCAAAACTCCATGTCCCGCTGCTTCCACATCTGCTGTAGCACCATTTGATTAACGTTGAAATCTAAAAAGCGAACTATTATGGATCTTGGTGGTGCTGCTGGTTTTGGCTCCATCAAACAAAAGGATTTGATCCATCAGAGAGGGGGAAGTTTCCTAAAATTAGAGCCTCAAAAAGGCGGAGGAATCTGCAAAACAAAAAATCAAAGCTTTTTAATTCAACTATACATTTTTCTTATTATTTTTATTTTGAGCAGCTATGTGTCAGTGGTTAGAACAGTCGCCCTCCAACAAGACAACTGGAAGTTTGATTTCACTAGTATGCTTTATGTCAAATCCAAAAAAGCTTACAAACAAAAACAACTGGAGTACTATTCTGTAGCTGAAGACATTTCTCTTCTCATTGTGGCAATCTGTGAATTCACTTCCTGGTTGTTCATCCTGGTTCCTGGTTGGTCGGCTCCTTAATCATCTTCAGCTGCAACTAATCAACTCTCCAGCAGGCTGGGTATTTATACCTTCAAAGAAGATCAGCTCAGCACTGGAGCATTGCTCGCCTTGGGTAAAGTTTGTCAGTCAAACGGAGTATTTGTACTCCAGTCTCCAGTTAACCAGTTTTTGTCTTCTGTGTACCTTCAGAGTTCCTGTTCCTCATGAGACCTGAAATCTGTGAATCTTACCTGGAAGGAGTTTTTTTATGAGCCGCTCACCTGGTCTGATCTGAGTCCTGTCTGTCTGCCTCCACCTGGTAACAAACCCTCTCCATCCTCAAACGCTTCTGGGAAATACTCCCCGTTG
>NC_051442.1:24278335-24285591 GCF_001649575.2 Kryptolebias marmoratus
GATAGCTGTTGCAGTTGAGATTCAAAGGAATCCACCTTCTTCTCCATTGCCCTAAGATCATCAATCTGAGCTTGGGAGAACTGAAGGCTGGTCTTCACCTCCTGTACATCTTTGATGACCCCATCTATTCTGGTGTTTACAGAATCCAGCATTGTTTTTATAAAAGTCAGGTAGCTTGACTCTTGTCTATCAAGCATACCAGTGTAGAATGTCTTTTGTTCTTCCAACATGTCTTTCAAAACATCCATAGTGACATAGACATCTTCAATATGAAGTGATTTCTTGCTGTTACTTTGTGACATACCTGTTTATGTGGATTATTGTAGATTGAAAAAAAGGCAGAAGGCCTGGACAGGTAATCCACTCAGGCAAAATCACTCAATTGCAAGAAGGCCAAGGCTGATGAAAATCCATTAAATATCAGCTCTTTCCAAAAACCATCCAGAACATTTAGTTCGGTAATCCTTTTTGTCAAAAATTGAGGACACTTGTTTCACAAAAATGTCACCCTTTGCTTGAAAAAAATTTGAAAAAAACAGCTTTTTCTGAAGAGCTTTTCTGAAGAGCACCAGCCACCAGCCACCACCTTAGAGCTGTCACCTCACAGCAAGAAGATCGAAGGTCGCCTCCTGGCCTGGCACAGTAATGCTTTTGCAAAGGAATACTGTTTTTTAACACAATTTTGTTCTATTACATTTCAAAATATAGTTTTGTAACTTTGCATCTGACAGGTGTTTATATGCTGTAGTTTTGCAAGAAAGTAAAAAACAACTTGTTCATACTTTGTTTTTAGTTCAACATTGAACGTTCAACATTTTTGTACACATTCTTCTATACATTTCAACAAAATATGTATTTATGACTAACTTCGGAGTTGTTCAAACTGTTTTTATACATAAAAGAAAAATGTTTCAAAATAGTTCACTCCTATCTTTTCACTTCTATTACCTACAAATCAAAGAATTCTTTGTTGACATCACCTAGAACAAAGGATGTTGAATGCTGAGATGTGGCTGCCATGAATGGCTCCTGTGGGGTTTGGGCTGGTGCAGGTACAGTATGGTGGGTAGTTGGTATGTTATGTTGGTATGAGGCATCCACTGCTGTGTGGTAGGTGGTGGCATGGATTGGGGCATTGCAGCATGAAGAAAATTAGATATCATTTGAAAGAACATCTGGCTGTTGGCCCTCTACTGCTCTTGCATTAACTGGAAATGTCTTTCTTCAGCTTGTTGCTGCATTTTTAAGAAGTTCTCAAGAGGTGGACTCCTGCTTCATTCTTTTGTATTCATCCTCATCCATTTTTCACTTCTCATCCATGTAGCTCTCAAACATTTTCTCAAACCTGTCAGTCTTTGCCTTTTTCTTTCTTTTCTGAACCCCAGGCATGGAGGACAGAAACTGACATAATTAAAAATAAAAGCAGAAATAGATATATTTTGTTTTTTTCTTTTCCTTATGCATGTATTTTCATCAAGAAATGTATATATTTCGTTTTACCTTTTCTTTACACAAGCTTTTTTGTCAAGAAATGTATATAAAATATACTTTTATAGAAATAATATATACACTCACCGGCCACTTCATTAGGTAGACCTGTCCATCTGCTCATTAACGCAAATATCGAATCAGCCAATCACATGGCAGCAACTCAATGCATTTATGCATGTAGACATGGCCAAGACGACCTGCTGCAGTTCAAACTGAGCAGCAGAATGGGGAAGAAAGGTAATTTAAGTGACTTTGAACGTGGCATGGTTGTTGGTGCCAGATGGGCCGGTCTGAGTATTTCAGAAACTGCTGATCTGCTGGGATGTTCATGTACAACCATCTCTAGGGTTTACAGAGAATGGTCCGAAGAAGAGAAAACATCCAGTGAGCAGCAGTTCTGTGGGCATAAATACTTTGTTGATGCCAGAGGTCAGAGGAGAATGGCCAGATTGGTTTGAGCTAATAGAACAGCAACAGTAGCTCAAATAACCACTCGTTACAACCCAGGTATGCAGAACAGCATCTCTGACCCACAACACGTAGAACCTTGAGGGGCTACAGCAGCAGAAGACCACACCGGGTGCCACTCCTGTCAGCTAAGAACAGAAAACTGAGGCGACAATTCACACAGGCTCACCCAAACTGGACAATAGAACATTGGAAAAATGTTGCCTGGTCTGATGAGTCTTGATTTCTGCTGCGACATTCGGATGGTAGGGTCAGAATCATGAAAGCATGGATCCATCCTGTCTTGTATCAACGGTTCAGGTGGTGGTGCAATGATGTGGGGGATATTTTCCTGGCACACTATGGGCCCATTAGTACCAATTGAGCATTGTGTCAACGCCACAGCCTACCTGAGTATTGTTGCTGACCATGTCCATCCCTTTATGACCACAGTGTACCCATCTTCTGATGGCTACTTCCAGCAGGATAACGCACCATGTCATAAAGTGTGAATCATCTCAGACTGGTTTCTTGAAGACAACAATGAGTTCACTGTACATGAATTGCCTCCACAGTCACCAGATCTCAATCCAATAGAGCACCTTTGGATGTGGTGAACGGGAGATTCACATCATGGATGTACAGCCAACATATCTGCAGCAACTGCATGATGCTATCATGTCAATATGGACCAGAATCTCTGAGGAATGTTTCCAGTACCTTGTTGAATCTTTGCCACGAAGGATTAAGGCAGTTCTGAAGGCAAAAGGGGGTCCAACCCGGTACTAGCAAGGTGTACCTAATAAGGTGGCCGGTGAGTGTACATTTCTTGAGGGAAATGCATGTATAAGGAAAAGGAAAAACAAAATATATCTATTTCTGCTTCTATTTTTAATTATGTCAGTTTCAGTCCTCCATAGCCAGGTACAGCCAGCTTTGGTTGGCCCCTTTTTTCATCCAACAGAGAACTTGTGGTGGGTGTCGCTTCAACTTCAAAGTCAGTGGCACTTTTATCTGATTGATAAAAATGTTACAAACACGTCACCACAGTTATACATTGGAATTATCCAATGTCTCTATTTTCACACCAAGTACCTTGAAAACCTAGCCATTTTTGTTCATGGTTACAAGTAACTATGATACATTTTCATCTGACCATATTTGTATGAGGGCATTTACCTCCTCTTCACTCCATGTCTGACCACAAGCCATTTCTACGGCTAGTGGTAGAAACGCGTGTTTGTTTTGGTTGTATTTACTCAGAAGGCCCTGTGCCGTAGTCCGCTTCCTGCTTTAGGAGCAGTCTACCATCTGCTTGATTTCACATATGCATTCAAACCATGCCAGAGTTCACCTCAACAGAACCGAGACATCGGTCTGTATTCATGCTGGAGCGCATCTGGTGTCGCCGCCATATTGGACGGATTTCTCTTCACTCTCGGCAGCATAAGAGTCAAAACGAGTAAACACAGGCAGTTGCTGTGCTGCTTGCCATGTATTTCTCTGGGTTTTTAACCCATGGGCAATTGCCTGACCCCTTATTGTCTGTTACTCTAGTGACTGCAATTAAGGACAAAACTGGCAAGGTTGGAAGTCTTAATAATTACAGACCAATAGCTTTAGCTCGTGTGTTATCTAAAGTCATTGAGAAAATTCTGCTTGATCGTCTCAATCAGTTTATTTGTACAACAGATAATCAATTTGGTTTTAAAGCCAAGTTGGGGACTGATTTCTGTATTTTCGGCCTGAAAGAGGCAGCAAAAGCATAAATAAGGCAAAACTCATCTGTGTTAATTGGGTTTATTGATGCCTCTAAAGCATTTGATCAGGTCAATCACTTCAACTTGTTTGATAAATTAAAACAAAGAGGTGTTCCAGACAGCATAAAAAGAATTTTAGTTTTCTGGTATTCTAACCAGAAAATGCAGGTTAAATGGGGCAATACCATCTCTGCCTTTTTTATTGTGAGTAATAGTGTGCATCAGGGTGGCCTTCTTTTATCAGTCCTGTTTAACCTGTACATGGATGATTTGTCAAAAAAATTAAACCTCTGTAAAACTGGAAGTATGGACGGTGATACTCTGGTCAATCACTTTATGTATGCTGATGATCTGACTGTTCTCTCGCCTAGTAGTGCTGGCTTTCAGCAGTTACTGAAAGTCTGCTTTGAATATGAGTTGAGATATGACGTGCAATACAATGCTAAGAAAACTGTTGTGCTAATATGCAGGACTAAAGCAGACAAAAACCTTTGTTTTCCAGACTTTAGGCTGTCGGGGAAGAAGTTAAATGTTTGTTCAAAAACCAAATATCTGGGTCACTACATCACAGACCAGCTCTGTGATGATGATGACATATCAGCAATGTCGCCTATTGTATGCCCAGGCAAACATTCTGGTGAGGAAATTTCAAGTGTTTCAGATGATGAAAAGATAAGTTTATTCAAAGCTTACTGTACATCTCTATACACTGCTACTTTGTGGTGTAAATTTAAAAAAGCTAGCATACAGAAGCTTAAGGTTGCTCATCATGACTGTTTGAGAATTCTGCTTTAAAAACCCTGTTTCAGCAGTGCAAGTGAGATGTTTTGTTAATGCACATGTCAGGACATTTCAGACACTCGTGAGAAATTCGATATATAAGTTTATGTCATCTTTGTAGCTCCCTGAATAGTCTTAGTGTAATGTTGTTACACCCTTCTGCCAGTGCATTATGCTACCAGTCATTTTTGTGGAAACACTAGTATGCAAGTTTTTTTTTTGTGTATGTTTACAATTTGTCTTTGTTAGTATGTGTATGTGGACTACAAGTCTGTTAAACAAATAAAATCAATCAATAAATAAATATAAATACTATCAAACTACTTTACCCAGAAACATCTACAGTGTCTTCTTTGAAAACTGTTCCTCACTGTGGTACACATGATCATCTTCATCCACCTGATTCTCAAAGACAGGCCCCTTGAACATCAGGAAATCTCCTCCGGCTGCATCAGCATCCACCAGGGGGTCCAACAGGCCTGCTGCTGATTTTTTGTCAACACCATACTGCTCTAGAAGTGTTTCCAGCTTGTCCACTCCCCATGCGTTCAATCCCCCATCAGGATATGCTTGTGGCTTAAAGATCTGTAGAGAACAAAATGAAACCATCAGTAAACGCATGTGGTAGCTATTAGCTCAATAGCTGGATCTTTACAGGTGACGATCACACAAAAAAGATTATGTACCATTTTGTAAGAAATTGTTAAATTTCCTTCTGATTACTTACACATACATAAAATTGAAATTGTTGGGATCCAGAGGTTTGTCAGTAAACGCCAAGCCGAGACGAACCGCACTCTGCGTGAGATTGCAGGTTTTTTGCAACGATCCAGTTCACAGGCTGCCGCTGCTGTTCCTGCTGCTCCCGCTGCTCCTGCTGCCGCTCCGGCTCCTGCCTCGGATCCGAATCCTCCTTCCAGGTCAGAGAATATAGTCCACTCCACAGTTTCTGATTTCCGCCCATCCCTGCCTGAGAGATTCTCAGGTGAGGCAAGTAAGTTCAAAGGCTTTCTGTTTCAATGCTCCATAATTTTCAATCACTCTCCTCTGAGCTTTTCTCAGGATGGAAGAAAGATTTCTTTTATCCTATCACATCTGTCTGGCAAAGCATTGGAGTGGGCGGAAGCTAAATACTCATCCACAGTGGATTATGGTTGTACTTTTGATGATTTCATAAAGGAGTTTAAACAAGCATTCAACCAAGATACAGATAAGACAGCAGATTCCCGTGGTCTGTTAGAATTCAAGCAAGGTAACCGAACAGTGGCTGAATTCGCTATTGAGTTCCGGATTAAAGCGGCTGCTTCAGGCTGGGGACAAACGGCGCTTAAGAGCGCCTATTTTCATTCTCTAAATGAATCTATAAAAGACGAGTTGGCAACATTACATGAACTGAACACTTTGGAAGATCTGATTCGACTGACTATCTGTTTAGATAATTGGCTGCGTGCCAGATCCAAGGCTAGATCCAAGAGCCGCATTTTCCTGGTCACAATGCTACCTGAAAGATCTAATGATGTCGTTTCCTCATCTACAGATCTCGCTGAAGCCGAGCCAATGCAGATCGGTCACACCCGACTCTCGCCAGAAGAAAAACAAAGGAGGTTCAAAGAAAACCTCTGCTTATACTGTGGTGAACCCGGACATTTTGTGTCCACCTGTCCCACTAAGGTAAAAGCAGGGGTCCGCCAGAGGAAATGAGGAGACTGGCGGACCATCTTCAAACAGAAAAATCTCCTCGTTTACTGTTGCCCGCAACTCTGTTTAATAAGGATCAGTCCCTCACTCTGTCAGCTATGATTGACTCAGGTTGTGAGAGAAATCTAATCGACTCCAATTTGGTTAAACAACTACATATTGAAACTACTCCGCTGACTAACCCCCTGAGAGTTTTGGCATTGGATGGTAAACTACTACCCCACATAACGCACCAGACCAGACCTCTAGACCTTTTAATTTCTGGAAATCATAGGGAAACTATATCATTTTTTGTTTTTCCTGCTGCTAGCTCACCTGTAGTTCTGGGTTTTGATTGGCTTCAACTCCACAATCCACATATCAACTGGTCTAAGAAACATGTGGAGTCCTGGTCCATTTCCTGTCATTGCTCCTGCCTCCGTTCAGCCGCCCCTCCGAGTCGGTCGCCGGCAAATCGTCAGGAGGCTGACCCGCCCGATCTCTCTGCCATTCCACCAGATTATCATCATTTGGCTCCTGTGTTCAGTAAATCTAGTGCCCTTTCTCTCCCTCCACACCGCCCTTATGACTGCGCCATCGATCTCCTCCCGGGAGCGCCACTGCCTAACAGTCGGCTTTATAATATCTCCAAACCGGAAAGGGAGACCATGGACAATTATATCAACGAGTCTCTTGCGGCAGGAATCATCCGACCATCTTCTTCTCCACTCGGATCAGGTTTTTTCTTTGTAAGTAAAAAAGACGGTTCTCTGCGACCCTGTATTGATTACCGGGGGTTAAATCAAATAACAATCAAGAACAAATACCCGTTGCCCCTGTTAGCTTCGGCTTTTGAACCGGTTCAGGATGCCACAGTTTTCACCAAGTTAGACTTAAGAAACGCTTACCACCTCCTCAGAATCCGTGAAGGAGACGAGTGGAAAACTGCGTTCAAAACACCCCTGGGACATTTTGAGTACCTAGTCATGCCTTTCGGTCTGTCTAATGCACCCGCTTGTTTCCAGGCGCTAGTGAATGACGTTTTGAGGGATTTTTTAAATGTGTTTGTGTTCGTCTACCTGGACGACATCTTGATCTATT
>NC_051442.1:24288197-24294566 GCF_001649575.2 Kryptolebias marmoratus
CCCGCTGACCAGCCTCTAGACCCTCAAGGTCCTCTCCAGGTCCAAAAGCTCTCCCCGAACAGGTATACCCCCCAACCTCCACCAAACCGCAAATTCCCTGGATCCTGACTAATCACCTCTGTCCTTCCCTAGTTGCCCTGAGATCTGCCAGACGAACCAAGGAATCCATTTAGTTGTTTATATTCACTGTAAATAAATCTCACTATTGTATTTCCTGTCTCTGGAGTGTTTCTGCATGTGGGTTAGAAAACTCGACACCAACATGACAGAAATGTCCATCTAAATAAACTTGAAATGCTGACAAGGGCACAACAATTCAGGAACTGCCTGCATTGCATCTAGCAGATCCATACTTGGACATATACTCCTGATGTTTTTGATGATGGCACTAATGAGCACATGGTGATCCTCGGAAAACTGCTGTCAATGATCCAACCTTTTTCCACGACCTGGCTTCACCTGCTGCTTGACATTTCTATAGCACAGTTCTTGCTCTGTCTGCTCTATGAATGGTGCAAGATATGGCCCATCTTCATGCTGCATCTCCTCCAAGGAAGCTGTGATGTTGTCAATCTAAAAAGAGAGCAAATACAAATGGAAGTTAGTAAGAGTTACATCAGTTGTCAATATTGTTTTCAAGCATTTATGATAAGTTCTGACACTTAAAAATCTAGGTATCTACTGCACTTCTACACTAGAACTACATGTTTGAGTAGGCATCTTCTGAATTGCAGAAATGAATGTGCTTTATTTTTTAAGTTCTAGATGAGACAGACATAACTGTACCTGTGGTTTGATGGTATGAAACGACACAGCTCTGTACTGGAAGATCTTGCTCAGGTTATTGGTAGCACTCAGCAGATCAACTGAAAGATGGAGCAATGCGACAAACTTGAAATGCTTGAGTAGATGGAAGAGGCCAATAGATGCTGGATCCCCTAGTCCAGACTCTTCTTCTAGTACAGCCATCAAAGATTGAGTTGAGTACAATGGCTTTCACTGCTTCTCCGAGACACAGCCACCTGACCTCATTCACCTGAAGAGAAATGCAATGAATTAAAAACTTTCAGTGTTCTCACCCTTTGCAATCTAACCTTAGTGACAAAAACCTATTTAAATCTATTGTTGTTAATGATTCTCTTATGTAAATTTGCACAATGCTTTAGCTATTTTTGAGGTGAATTAGATTTAAACAGTTTAACACAAGTCATGTACTAATATATAAGTTCTTATTTACAAGCATTAAAAGCTCCAAAGCATTTTCATAACTACAGATTTTTTACTTATTTGAATTTCAGATACTTGTAGCTTGTGGCTGTTCCTCATCACCATCCCAATCCTCTGTCATTGCCAGAAGGGTAGCCATGGTGCTGGAACTTATGGAGCCGGTTGACGGAGCTGGTAGATTGTGAAAACTATTGTCAGAAGGGTGTTTACTCTTGGTATGCTGTTTGCTGCCATGCTCACAGGTGAAGTCTTTGGTACACGCAGTGTAGGAAGACGCAGAATGGATTTCGAATTTTTCAATCGGCCAGCCACATCATATTTTTCACTAATCATCACATTTGCGCCATCGACCCCAAGGCCCTGTATCTGTAAAAGAATTTGTAAAATTAAGAGTATGTGGACTGCTTTTAACTGCACTGCCCATACAAAGTCCCTGTAGAGTGAAAACATCACAAAGTTAAAGATATTTATATGCATACATTCATTACAGTAAATGTAATGTTGTTTATTTCAAAAGATAAAGCATAGGATTCAGCATTCAGCAACTTCCTTCAGCATTATTTTTATGGCATTTTGTGTCACTTTTGTCTATTTGTTTCCTTTTTGATATGAGTTGTTTATGTATTCTTAGGTGTCCTTTTTGTGTCTTTGTGTCTCCTTATGTGTACTTTATAATACATTTTGTGTTCTAGTGCAGTGATTCCCAACCCTGGTCCTCGAGGAACACTATCCTGCATGTTTTAGTTGTTTCCCTGCTGTGACACACCTGATTTGAATGAGGGAGTGATTAACAGGCTTCTGCAGACAGAAAGGACCTGCTGAAAAGCAGGGAAACAATGAAAACGTGCAGGATAGTGTTCCTTGAGGACCAGGGTTGGGAACTGCTGTTCTAGTAAACTGATGCATCTTTTTTGTCTTTTTGTGTCCTGTTTGTGTTGTGTGTCCTTATTGTTTCATTCTGTTCTGTCTTAATCCAACTATACAGAATGGACAGTTAATGCAGTATTATTGCTTACTATAAACTTTATTGGAGAAGTACAGAACTACATAACAAATGCAATCTCCCTAGCCCACTCTCAGTCTGTGTCACACACAAATATGCCCCCCTGGGAATATAACCTGAACTAACAACCCTCTTGTTACACTTATGTCTCCTTATGCATCCTTTTTGTTTCCTTTTCTATCTTTCTGCTTTTTCTGTCTTTCTACTTTTTTCTGTCCATCTGTCTGCCCATTGTCTCTCTTCTTCTCCTTTTTTCTTGTTCAAATATTTCAACTAACACCAGGTGTTCAACTAACGCCTGGTTTATATCACCTGTTAATAAAGGGGACCTATTTGTGAGGATTTGGATTGTTTGTGTTTCTGTTTTGTTTTCTTTATGGTTTTTCTGTGGGTTTTTAGTTAGTGTTTTCAGTTTGGGTTTTTCCTGTTTGTGTTCCTGCTCAGTATTCACTCCTCCTCCGTCACTCTCTTGCCCTCCTTGCCCTCCTTGCCACGCCCATCTCCACCTGTCCGCAATCATCTCCACTCACCTGTTTCCACTTCCCTCGTTACCCTCAGTACTCAAATACCCGGTCATTTCTCCCACTAGTCGCTGGTTCATTGTTTTTTGTTTGACGTTTGCTGCTGTGCTCCGTACCTTGTCTCCTTGTTGTTCTGCCCACCGTGTTTTGGATTTTTGTTCTTTTAAGTTGCTGCCTCGTCAGCTTTTGTTTTGTTTATTTGTCTTATGTAATAAATTAGTTTCTTTTGTAATGAGTCTGCGCTCAGGGTTCCTTTCTGTTGTCCACAAACCTGACACTATTATGCTTCCTTAAACAAGTCAGGATAGGTCTGTGGCCTCTAAAAAAACATGTTCATTACATTTAATACACAAAATCATTCTCAGATATTGAGATTTCACCTGATCAGTTCTGGCTGTTTTAGCTCATTTCAGAATAAGCTATTATTATCGCTATTATTCAAATAAGCTGCTGTTGGCCATGCCCCCCAACTCAGCGTCCGTCTCAAAACATAAAAACTCACTGAAGGATTAAACGCTGCAGATATATTACACATTTATAATTATTAATTATAATTAATTCTTATTTATTAATTCAAATTCTGAGGATTCTGACTTTGGGACAGGGGCACTTACCAGCAGAACTAATATGATGGTCTTCTTGTAATGAAGTGGGCGGAGCTGCACTTGGGTTGTTTGGTGAGGGACTGGGATCAGCCTGGGGTTGCTAGGTAACAAGAATTGTGATGCAACAATCCCGGGGTTTTTGAAACGGATCGTTTTGCAGACACCAGAAAACATTTTCAAAGAACGAGTGTTTTTTTTTTTTGCACTTGGACTGTTTCTAGAAGCAGTTTATACCCAAATGGAGGAACAAAAACATGCAAAAAGTGAATTTTGCATAATAGGTTCCCTTTAAGCATTATTTTTCAACTCTGTTTTAAAATATTCAGCTAATATTGACAGTTCAGTTATTCAAATATTTCAAATAAGCTTCAGCTTTTTAAACATATTTGAAGAAAATCATTCATCATTAAGCATTCACATTGCATTCTTGCAGAAAATGCAAATCTTTGTAGTTAAATGTGTAAACCCAGCCAAACAGCATCCGTTTGGCAAAGATGCAAACTTCTACAAACACTTAACCATTTAGTAGTTTTCAGATAGAGCACTGCTTGAGTGACACTTGTCTAAACTGGTGGTGGTCAGAGGGTTTGGTTGGGTCAGTGTAATGGCAGCCTCACTTCTGTCAGTCTGCCCCAGGATAGCTGTGGCTACAATGCAGCTTACCGCCATCAGTGAGTGAAAGGGCGAATTACTGTCTGTATTGTAAAACACTTTGGGGTCTTTGGACCAGATAAAGTGCTATACAAGTGAAAGCCATTAACCATTTAAACCTAAAATGTCTTATGGATGCATTAATTTCAAGTGTGCAGATTATAAATGTTTAGACATCTCACAAAGCTAATGTATTGAACCCTGTAACTTAAAAAACAAGTACCATCATATTCCGTTCATGTTTTATATTAACTATGTTGTGACACAGATTTTGTGCTGTTGAGGCTGTCAAGTGATGACTATTTTCTCCATTTATGTTATGAGGCACATGACTCTGACAACAGTGGTGAAAAAAGTTCATGAATGTTCTAGCAGTTCATTACCAGTGTGTGAAACAGATTTTTTTTTAAACTTTGTAAAATAAATAAATAAATAAAAATAATAAATGGCCTGTCATTAGTGAATTCATGAAAACAGCTGCAGGCCTCACGGGATCACACTGGAGAGGCCTGAATGAGGGGAACAACATGCCTGATTTGAAATGGATTCGTGTTTTATTGTGAACTTTTGTGCTGTTCATGGTTTATCCAAAACAAACACCTACTTCATGCTTAAGTGAGTCCATAAGTCCATGTGATACCAGGGCACCCTGAGTTGCAGGTTGATGATTGACTTATATTTGTGTCATCAGATCTGAGAGCAAACAGCATGTCTTGGACACTTCGATGAATAAAGAAGGGGAGCTGTCAACCAATTACCAACTGGTGGTAAAATGGATAAGGTATCAAGGGGAAAATCCAAAAATGCAATAAGGGAATGATGAGAATGCCTGTCAGAGGCCCAGATATGGGAAATCTGCTGTTTCCATTTCTGGCAGAGCTTTCCCAGCATTCCAAGGGGGAGACAGGGAATATGACATGTGAAAGGGTTATGTTCCAGAACTCAACTGTGATTGTACTGAGTTGTTCCTGTAAGGCACAGGTCTCCAATCCTGGTCCTGGAGAGCCACTATCCTGCATCTTTGACTTGTTTCCTCTGCTCCAACACACCTGTTTCAGTGGTTAAATGACCTCTTCATGTTCTGCAGAAGCCTGTTAATCACCCATTGATTCAAATCAGGTTCATGCAGGATCATTCAAAAAGAGAAGTTAAATTGGACAGATGTATTTTTCATTCTTTTCCAGCAGATCAAGAGGTGTTGCCATTCTTATACATAAATATATTTTCTTTGTTTGTGATTAAACGATTTCTAATTCTGCAAGCAGGTTTATAATTGTCCAGGGGTAACAACATTTGGCTATAAAAGTGGCTCATGTGAATGTGTGTACTCCCATAGATGGGTTGATTGTGTATGAATTGATTATAGTAGGAGATTTTTACTGCTGGGTGGACCGTTTCTCTGACCATTCCTCCTCCTCTTCTGTTCTTCAATCAAGGTCATCAGAAGTGAATAAAGCTTTTATGAAAGACTAATATTGTAGACCTTTGGCACATTTAATCCAAAAAAGAGACAATGCTCTTTTTTTCTCATATAATCACAATACCTACACTTGCATTGATTTTGCTTTTGTTGATATCAAGCTGTTCTCATCAATTTCAGATTGTAAATATGACTGTTGTGGTCTCAGACCATGCCATGATCTTCATGAACATTTATTTCCAGAAACTTGCTAATACAAGACCACTACTGCGTTTGTCATATATTTACTTCTAGAACTTTATCAACTTTGTCTCTAAATAAATCATTTTGTTTTTCTTTTGTGGAGGAGAGCGCAGGAGAGTGCAGAAATGTTGCAGGGTTCACCAAATATGGAAAAGGAGCTCTGTTCAAATGTCAAGAGTGTCCGGTTGTTTTTGCCAGAACTTCACAGAACAGGGGTTGTGATAACAAGACGTTCCCTGGAACCAGACTCGGCCAGTTGTTCTGGCTGGTTTCCTGTAAGTGTTGAGGAGTTATATAAACTTCTGACCAATCACAAACTGGTCAGAAGTATGTAATAGACACCAGTGCATTTCATCTGTATAAATACGCCCAGTTTCAAAGATACTTTGGGATTTTGGGGCAAGCTAATCAAGAGTAATTGTGTCAATAAAAATCCCCCGTATTTGGCTGAAATCCAACGAGTCTCTGGACTCGTTACTGGACTTCCCAAAACACCCAAGACCCTCACAGAACAGGTTCTTATGAGGGGCCGTTTAGGACAAAATGTACGTTTTGTCTCTCACACACTACAAAAAACTCACGCAAGCTCAAAAAATATTCACGCACACTCAAAAAAAACCCTCACGCACACTCAAAAAATATTCAAATTGTGTATACACACTACTAAAATGCCACACACGCATACAAATTTTATCTTTC
>NC_051442.1:24294666-24302836 GCF_001649575.2 Kryptolebias marmoratus
AGTGTGTATACACAATTTGAATATTTTTTGAGTGTGCGTGAATATTTTTTGAGTTTGCGTGAGTTTTTTGTAGTGTGTGAGAGACAAAACGTACATTTTGTCCTAAACGGCCCCTCATAGGTTCTGCTCCCGACTTGCTGAGTCCAGCACTCAGGCTTGTTCCAGCTCTAGCCCAGTTCCTGATCGTGAGTGCTGTTTTCATTACAGCTTTAAGAAATCCTGTTTTAACCAATAACAGGTTAAATCTCTGTTTTTGTCTACTCATTTTGACTCCACCCACGTCCAGCCTTGTCAGTGTCAGATAAAGGGTTTCATTCCTCTCCATCCACAATTTAAAATATAAAATAATAATTTAGACCTAGGGTGGCACAGTGGCGTAGTGATTAGAGCTGTCACCTCCCAGCAAGATGGTTGCAGGATCGCTTCACGGCCTGGGGCCTTTCAGGGTGGAGTTTCCATGTTCTCCCTGTGCACACGTGGGTTTACACAGGCCAAAATTGTGCATGTTAGGTTAATTGATGACTCTAAAATTGGCCCTAGGTGCGTTTGTCTATATGTGGCCCTGCAATGGACTTGCGACCTGTCCAGGGTGTCCCCCGCCTCTCGCACAGTGACTGCTGGGGATAGGCACCAGCTCCCCGTGACCCAGAATGGAGAAGTGGGTAAAGAAAATGGATGGATGGATGGAGATTAGATCTAATAATTATGTATGACTCATCCCTTGATCCCCCATTTTACCATAAAATTACTGGAAACATTTTTATTTATAATTAATTACTTGATCTATAAGTATCCATTTTTAAAAAAATAAAACCACATAAAATGTAAGTCATGTGCTTTTATTTATTGTGTATGTTTCAGAGAGTCAAACCACAGTTTGAACCTTAGATTCCAATGCATAAATCTGCACTAAAATTAAATTAACTTAGGGTAATCTCAAACGATGCATTGTCATGAAATATTAATATTTTTATTTATGCATTAACCCTCTAAGGTCTAGGGTAAAACTGGACATTTTTGGACTATTTTAAATTTCCTTCATATTTCACCCTAAAAGTGGTTTAACCTGCCATGTTTTTCAGCACAACCTCCCAAGTGTGATTTTCAAGTCATTTGTTACTTTTGACCTACTGTATTAACACAACAGACCTAAAATCACACAAAAACATAAAATCCGAATGGAGAATTCTTATTGTTTTTACTGTAAAAACCACAAATATACTTAATGAAATGTTTTGACAACTTAGAATGCAAATATAATCAGTAATATTCATAAATATGTGAACAAATTGAGCAAACAACAAAGTTATATACACTTTCTCCAATAAAATGCTGATAATTTCTTAGGCGTTTTTTAGACTAAACAATCAGGAGCTCTAAAAATTGCCATAAATCCTTTGTACCATGAATATAAACAGTTTCTGTTCAAAACAAGGCAGAGGGGCACATCACATTCTTAGTTTTGGTCATTTTCTATGCCCTGTTCATGCAGGATCATTTAGTTATAAAATATATCCTGATGTATGCTCAAAATATGCTTCTAAAATAGCTCCACCATCTCTGGGTCTGAACCTCCAACAGAAGATGGAGCTCCACATTTTTTAATCAAACACAATAAAACTGACTAAATTTAACACTAAACACTAAACTACACCCAAACTATAAAATCCAAATACGCTAAATATCACAATTTTTTTTTTTTTTTTTTGGCACTGATCATCTTCAGCATTACCCTAAAATCCCAAAGTATCTTTGAAACAGGGGCGTATTTATACAGACAAAATACATTGATGTGTATTGCATATTTCTGACCTAACTACTACGATACTTACAGGAAACCAGCCAGAACAGCTGGATCTGTTTAACCCAGACTCAACCCAGAACAAGCACACTGTTTTCCAGGAATTGTCTTGTCATTATCAACAATCTCTTATCACAAACCCACTGTTCTGGAAAGTTCTTGGCAATAACAACTGAACACTCTTTACACATGAACATAGCTCCTGTTAACCTTTCTTTTTTCATACTTGGTAAACGTTGCAACCTCTCTGCATCCTTTTCCACACAACTCTGTACATCGCCCTTGTTCTTAAAAACTGGCACCAGAACACTTCTCCATTCCTCAGACATTTTCCTCAATCTCAAAATTACCATTGAATAATAGAGTCAAACATTTCACTGCCATCTCTTCTAGACATTTCCATACCTCCATGTCATCAACTGCCTTCCACTTCTTGAGCTTTTTCAAAGCTTTCTGAACTTCATCCTCACAAATTTTTTTTTTCCACTTCCTGGTAGAACCCTACCCTTTATTACCTTTCATTCTCGTTATTTATTAGATCTTCAAAGTACTCCTTCAATCTTCCAGTCACACTCTTCTCACTTGTTGGAACATTACTATTTCTTTCTTTAGGAAGCCTAACTTGCTGTACATCCTTTTGAGCCTGATCCCTCTGTCCTGCCAGTTGATGCAATATCTTAGTGACCAGTCTCTTGTACAACTCATCATATTCCTTTGTTTTGCATTTTCTATGTCCCTGTTTGCCTTATGTTGCATTTCCCTATATTCCTGTCTACTCTCGTCACTCCAATTGTTGTCCCATTCTTTCTTAGGTTCTTGGCGAACTTATTTCTCTTGTTACCTTCTTAAACTTCATTATTCCACCACCAGGTTTCCTTTTAATCTTTGCTCTGTCCAGATGACACACCAAGTACCTTCCTACTAGTCTTTAAAACACTTCCACTGTGTGGGCGACAGAGTTGGGATCCTTGATTTAAGATAATGATTGGGAGGAGTTTCTAAAGAGTGTACACACATCTTCAATTTGTGCTCGGCAGTTTCATGCAAAATCGGATTCTTCATTGAGTTCACTATATTAAAACTAGAGTCACACTGTCCTGGAAGTCTTAGGTTTATCTGTTCCGACACACCTGATTCAAATGGTTTAATTACATCCTCACCAAATCCAGTTCTCCAGAAGCATGTCCACAAGTCTTTCATTTAAACCAGGTGTCCAAAACATGCAGGAAAGTGGCCCCCAAGGAATGGAGTTTGACATGTGTGCTCTAGAGTCTGCCAAATACCCAAGAATCAGAAGTCAGGAAAAGAAACAGAGTATTCTCAGACACATCATCCAAAGTGTAATCATAATCACAGTGAAATAATACAAGAGTTGGTCCACACAGAGATGATATATAATAGAGAAGAATATGGGAGAAGGAGGCATCACACAATAAAAATGACCCTGGCTTACAGGATCTAAGATCTTAACATAGCAACCTTCCAGAACAAGAGGTAGTATCTGTCACAGTGGCAGACATCCAAGACATAGTCTTAGGTATGAAGAGCATGACTGCACCAGGATCTGACATGATCCACATCTACTGGCTAAAGAAACTGAGCTCCATGAGCTGAGCCTGAATGAGTTACATTCGTAGAAGCCGGACCAGCCCTCACCGACAAGCCCCTCCCCTAGTCCCAGCTCTAGGGTGAGGTCCTGGTAACCCATGTCTGGACGAGGGATGTGTTTCTTGCTGGGTTTTGAACTGCTTTTTGTCTGGCCTGTCAACTAGAACCAATCTGCCTCGCAAGACCTTGTCTGACATGATACGGTAGAGATTCACAAAGGGGTGTTTGATCGAGGGAAAAAAAAGAAGAAAAACATTTGTTACAAAATATTAATGAATAACATTATTCATGAATAATTTTTTTCCCCCTTTTGCAGGCAAAAAACATAAGAGCCACTATTGACTATTTTTAATTTGATGGATGTGTTGACTAATTTATTGATTAATCTCAATGACTAATTTGTCTTCAAAAATCATAACCCACAAATTTATTTTGTTTTATTTTATTTATTCAACTTTGACATTTACAGCATATCACAAAATAAAATGTAAACAAAGACTTGCTAATTAAACTACAAAGCAGGTTTTAAATGTCATCTCCAATATGACAAATAAATAATATGAAGCTCTGAATATTGATGTGTTTAAAAATAAAAAGCCTGCATAATCAGCATGTTCTAAGGATATTATTGTTAAGAATTTAATCAAACTGTGGTGAGAAATCCTTTTGCAGGAAATTAGTCATGGGTTTGCCTTGAGGGTGAGGAGACAAACAAATAACACACAAATATTTCAAATGGAATAATGGAGAGAGAGAAAGAGAGGGGAGGGAGGAGAGAGAGAGAAGCCTAGCTTGGATTCTTTCTCCATACTGTGGGCTCTATAACTGATGTCACAGTTGTTAAGGTACTAACTATTGGTGTCTATTAGACAGAACTACTATTCAAAGTTGACTGGGCTATCCCTTTAAACTTTAAATGATGAGGTATAGACAAAACAATCTGACCTGAAATGTAGTTTATTCACAGAATAACAATAAATAATTTCCAGAAATGAGCACTGACATTGTATTTCACAGCAAATATTAACCCAGTACCACAGCAGAAAGATTTATGCTTCTGTCCTTTGTAACTGTACCTAAACTCCCTTATATTAAGACAATGGTGGAGAGTAAATTATTTACAGGATAGTGTGTTTTTAAGAAGGAAATTTAAGAAAGTAACACTGAATATTTTAGTTGTCACTTGGTAGATTGATGCATATGAACAGAATAGACTAGACTAGGAGCAGATGTTAAAAAATACTTTAAAAAACAACAATTTAGTATGAAGTCTTTATTGTCTACAGTCAGAATGTTGATCTGGAAATATACATTTAGTTACTGTAGCACATCACATATCACTGTGTTCAAACTAAAAATAATTATATCAGCTGTTTCTAAAGGCAAAAGTGATAATTAAAGAGCAAATCTTAAAGGATAAACACCTTCTCTGAGATAAATCAGACATAGATATCAACATCCACAGGAAAAGTAAACAGTTGCACAGAAAGCATCATTCTCAACAGTATCAAATCCTCCACCGTTATCTAGACTACATTCATGTAATAAATTTATTTTAAGTCCTCCTTTTTTAAAACATCAATGCGAAAGGAGAAAAAAAAAAAGTAAAAATCGATGTAGGAAAAACCAAAGCATACTGTAAGGCATGCTTTTTAACCATACCAAAATTAGGTCTTCTGAAAAAATTAAAACTATTTTGTAATATATGTATCTAGCATAAAATTAAGGGCAAATTTTTTTCTGTGCACAAGCACTGTGTGACAAATCCTGGGGTGAACAGTGCATATCATAATAGATGAGCCTTTTCATACCCAGGCCACACCCTACGACTCACACTGACAAAATAGGTCACATTTGCAAAAGCATTTATTTTTTAACATCACAACATTAAACTGCAGTCCGGATGTAGTAAAGTGACAGCACAACTGCACAGCTTATTGATATTTTTACACACAATTACACCTAAATAAACCAGTTAAAATATCCATAGCAAGGCAGGTGTTGCTCTTTGTTCTTTTCTATGGCAGACATCATTTAACTTGTGGTAAATAAAGATGAGAACAGGGAAAATGGCAAGGTGGAACATGAGCATGTATGGCATGTACGTGTAAGTGCTTTGATTCATTAAACAGACATTTTTCATTACCTTTAACCACAATGGGATGGAGGGAAAATGAGACAAATTACATTCAGTGCAGATTTGACATAAATGTGATGCAGTTCTGAAAAACTGGTGTGAGTGATTGACATAATAAAATGATCTAATTTATTTATACACTGACTGAGATATTCTGGATGATATCCATCTGCCACATACAAAATGGCTCTTACTTAGTGACTTTATAGTTTGTTTGTTTTTTTTGGCCTGGAGGGTCCCAGACAACATTATTCCTCTGATTCGGTGTGTACTTTGACCTGAGGGTGTTTTCTAATGAGTCTGAATGAAGCAGATGCCTCTGGGCCAGCAGGAATTCAGCAACATTGATGCTGGGGTGGCTTTGTTATGAGCAACCTTTGCTATTAAACCTTATTTCTTTCATGTCTAATAAAACTATTTAATTGGTTCTTTTCTCTGTGTGAGTCTCTCCATGTTGAAATGAGTACTGAAACTGGGTTGAGTTATTTGGTGTAGTCAACTGAATCAAAACAAATTAAATGGCCATTGTAGCATCTAGTGTGATAAAGTGGAAAACACTGTTAGAGAGAAAAATAAGACAAATCAAATCAAAAGTTACTCATGGAATTTACTGAACTTGGAAAAGAACAGCCAAGTTACTTAAATTATATCCTAATTGGACCATTTTTATTGTAAACTGAAAATATATGTAAATCTGAATGCTTAGATGTTGTTATTACCTCAAGATTATTTTATTCATTTTATTAGACTGTGCATTTTAAGCTGACAAATTCTATGGCTACCTCTGTTTAAACTACACATACAAGCATGTAAAGCTACATGTAGGGTGTAGGCTGGGATACACCCCACAGGTTGTGTGCATTTTATTAAGTATGACAAATAACATCATTTGGTTCATAGGCCAGTCTATGCTTGTGACTTTTAATGTTGTCAGCAGCAGAGAAAAAAATCAAACTAAACTGTCCACAAAGAAGAAGCTCAGAAAAGCTTTTTTTTCCAATATGCAAGAAAGTTTACCAGTAATATGGGTCATTTGTGTTAACTGATGAGAAAATATTACAATGCCATTTTGCTGCATACTGTGTTGAAGAAAGAAAGAAAGATTTAGATTTTTAACAATACATTTATTTTCAGTGAATATACATTATGACATCTGAATTTATCCCAAGAAACATTCACATAAGCACAGAGTTAAAAACTAACCGTCCATCAACCACAGAACACACAATATTCTTAAAACACCACAGAGAAAAAAACTCAATCATGTTATTCATCACTGAAAAAAAAAACTTCATCTTTTACTCTGTTTTTAACCATCAAAGTAAACATATTCTCAACTTTTTAACTTTAAAAGGTCTACACAAGCAGCCATTAATTTTAAGTACACGCTCAATGTTTTCATACAAAACCATAATCTTGGCAATGAAACTACGGCTGAGACCAAACCTTGTCGACATCTTCCAGAGGTAATGGTGCACAACTCTGTCAAAAGCCTTTTCCTGGTCTAAAGAAACCAAACCAGCATTGCATCCCAATGAGCTGGAGACGTCCAAAATATCTCTAATAAGGCATATATTATCAAACATGGACCTGCCAGGGACACAGTAAGTTTGTGTTCAGTGGACAACTTGATCCATCTATTTGCCAACACCTTTGACAACAGTTTATAATCTGTACACTAGGACAGGTCACCAGTTTTTAACATTCTGAAGATCACCTTTCTTCAGTAACAATGTGAGAATTGCTCTCCTGCAGCTTTGAGTTAGAAATCCTTCGGCAAAGCTCTCCTCAAAAACCTCCATGATGTTGATGCAGAGGTCAGACCAGAAAGCCTTGTAAAATTCACTTGGAAGTCCATCAATTCTAAGTGCTTCGCAGTGCAGCATGAAACTCGTCTAAGGTTAAAGGCTCCCACAACTCCTTGGTGAACTCCATGGAAGATCACTGCAGAAGTTATTGAAACTCTCTTCATTCTCATTGTATTCAGAACTATACAGACCAGCATAAAAATCTGCTGCTCTCCGCCTAATGACGACCATCTGCAGTCAAAAGAACGTTGGCAGCCGATTTCAAACTATGCATAAACTTGCTTTGTCCTTTCTTTTTTTCCAACGAGAAGAAGAACTTTGTAGGAGCATCCATCAAAGCAACTTTCTAAAATCTGCTTCAAACTAGCGTTCCCTGTGTTCTTGAGCCCAGCAAGCCAGCCAACACAGCCTTTTTAGACTTGAGCTTTTCAAAACAACCTCAATCTACTGTGGATTGTGCAGAAACCTGCAGCTCCACTACTTCAATCTCCAGATCTCTTATAGATTTGGTTAGATGAAACATTGACAGTGTACTGTTGACAAAATTCTTTAATTTCAATTTTACCATGATCCCACCACTGCCCTATAGATGTAAAATCCTTTTTTCTAGATTGGTGCACTCTCCAGAAAAAAACTAAATGCCTTCTTAAAGTTTGTATCTAATAACATCCATCCATCCATTGTCTTCCGCTTATCCGGGGTCGGGTCGCGGGGGCAGCAGCCTAAGCAGGGAGACCCAGACTTCCCTCTCCCCAGCCACTTGTGCCAGCTCCTCCGGGGGAATCCCAAGGCGTTCCCAGGCCAGCCGAGAAACAT
>NC_051442.1:24305898-24318435 GCF_001649575.2 Kryptolebias marmoratus
AGGCCTGGCTCCAGAGTGGGGCCCCGGTGACCCGCGTCCGGGCGAGGGAACACTGTGTCCAATATTTATATTCATCATAAGGGGTCTTTGGGCTGCACTGTCTGGCCCCTCACCTAGGACCTGTCTGCCTTGGGTGACCCTACTAGGGGCATGAAGCCCCTGACAGCATAGCTCCTAGGATCATTGGGACACTCAAACCCCTCCACCACGGTAAGGTGGCAGCCCAGGGAGAGGTATCTATCTAATAACAAAGCAGTGGTAAAATGCCAATAGGCAGGCCTATGTTTAATATTGGCAATAAAAGCACTACAAGAAACCAAAGCATGATCTAAGAAACTTACAGGATGGATATTATATTCTGGAAAAATACCAAGATCATGTCTGAAACTATATATTTTATCTAAACTAGCTGCAGAAAAAGAATTATCTGTATATATGGCCTATAGTCTTTTTTGATTATAGTATTATATATATAATATTATTATATGTAAAAAATAAATAAATAACAATTAAATAGTACATTAAAAATATTTCAAAATATATGCATACATATTTTTAGTTGTGTAAGATGAATATTTTATAGTAAATGATAAGTAAAGTTGTTTCGTTCTTCGACGTTGTCTGATTGGTGACGTATTTCCGCCCCGAGGCGCAAAAATCTTTGTCCATAGACTCATTAAAAGTTGTACATGCGCAGTAGCTCCTCTTCAGTTCAAGAGATAGGACGGTTCAGGGCGCACCTCTCCTGCGCCCAGAGCTGAATGCAGCTGTGTTTACATTTCACCACCCTCCCGCCGCCGGAGGGTGGGACTCGCGCCGCCGGAGGGCAGGACTCCCGCCGCGGGCTGACGTCACATCCGGCTGTCATAAAGTTCGCCTAATTGAAAAGTCGAGCTGCGGGTGAGCTGCCTTTTATTCAAAGACAGCAATAAGTTCATTATGTGACTATGTTACATACACAAGATAATAAACAAGTTCATAGTTAATAATTAGTTTAAGAAAATTTATGCTAAAAACCTGTTAAAATGTTTTGATTTTGAATAATCGGAGTGAGACATCTGACCGTTATATTGTACGTTCAGAATACGTGACGTAGTGAGTGCTCTCACCATAAAACAAGCTTTGACATATTTTCTCCGGTAAAAATAAGGGAGAAAACAGGTCTTATAAACACTACATGTGTCCTACAGGCTTGTGCCTTTGGAGTTCAAACCTTTGGTATATGTCTATTTTGGGTTTATAGCCCCCCCTGGAGAAAACTCCACCAGCCGCTGCTGGTTTATATATTTGTATATCTGACTCTAAAGGAGTCAGTGCCTCACCAACCATGAACCTCACCGCACGTCACTGCTCTATTTCATCTGTTTGTTTTTCTCTGCTGAGACTTTAGTAAACTCTGACTCTGCTCTTCGTCACTGTTATCCTCCTGACTTCCTTGTGAATCTATCACTGTTTGACTTTGAGTCTGCGCAATCTGTTCTTCGTCCTCTTCCTCTTCTCAGAAATTTGCCTTTCTGTTTTTTATCACTGCACTCCCTGAGTCTTTGGCTTCAGCTTGTTTCGTTTTTTGCCCCCCTCATGTCGGGTGTGCTCCGTATTATTAGTAGGAGTATTTTTATGACATGCTCTAACCAAATGGCCAACTTCTCCGCAAACAAAACACACTAAAGTGGTCAAAGTTACATAAATAGCTTAATCAAAATCCTCCAGTCGCACATTAAACACTAAGTTAAGGTCTTTTGTGTGAAACAACAAGCTTTAACAGTGACAACTTGAAACCCGAGCTGCAGCTTTCTGATCGGGGAAATAATTTTCCCGTGCTGCGACAGTTCTTTCACCAGCAACTCGTCACTGATGAACTAAGGGATATTTGCAATTAAGACTTTTTCAGCAGGAGTACTCAAAGTAGAAGCTGACAAAAAGATGGCATTCACAACAATACCCTTTTCAATCACTTTATTTGCTTTTTCCACACTGTCAACAAAAATAACCACTGCACTGTTCATCTGAGCAGTAGATTTAATGCTGTTACAACCCAAGACTTTTTGCCACCGCCAAACTACACTCCTCCACTGTAGTAGTAGGACTACTGGGTATAATCTTAAAACCATGCTGACTTGTAAGTTTGGTGAAATGCATTTCTGGCATTTTGTTGGCTGGTCACAAAATACCAGTTTTTACACACTGAAATATAACCAATACCCCTTAATCCAACTCCACAATCCAATCTAAGAATAATACCCAGAAAGACACATTAGAGATAGAAAAAGCAAAGTTAGAAATTCTCAATCACTCAGACCACTCACCACACACTCCACCACCAACTCCCAGCATGCAGAAAGAAAGAAAGAAAGACCTTTCACACATTTATTTATACCAAAATATAGAAAATATAGTTATTCACTTCGCAAAAAGAAATACTAAACCAGTACTCGCCTAGATCTGCATGGTTAAAAAAACAACAAGAACGAAACACAAAGAAAGAAAAAATGCAAACTCAGAGTGCCATCTTCTCCCAAAGAACATAAAACATTCCTAATACCCCAGAGGTCTGTAGTGACACCATAAAAAGCATGCTCCACTTTGACTCTTGATACAACAAACCCCTTAAAAGTCAATACTACATAGGTCCAAACTTGTCCAAACATTTCATTTCTCCCTGTTTTCCAAATTGATAATTTTGCCATTCCAAAAATGAACTTCATAAAATAAGAATCTTACTTTTCCTGTCAGTATATTTAAGGCCAAAAATAAGGACAGCTATGGAAAAAATGTTCACCCAGGGCTTCCACCCAGTCCTGCAAAATCCTAAATAAACTTTGTAACCTTGAACAGAAAAGAAACAAATGTTCTCTTGGTGCCCACAAAAGGAACATATCTCCCTAGCAGTAGAGTCTAAGTGACCCTGTGTCTGTTTGTAGCTTTTGATCCATTTATAATCCTCCACTGCAGGTCACCAACCCACTTTTCAACTTGTACAGTGTCCTCCATCTGCCTGGAGGGGTAAGATCTGAACCAAAAACCCGGGTTCTCCATGACCCTCTGACACCAGCCAGAGAGCACATCTTCAAGGTGTCTACAGCAGAGGTCCTCAAACCCTGGACCACGTGCTGGTCCTTGGGTCATTTGATACCGGGCCGCACAGAAAGAATAATTAACTTACAGTATTTCGTATTATTTATTTTCAGAGTCTGAACGACATTTATTTTGAAAACTGACTTGATTCTTTTCACTCCATCCGTCTATGACTCACTCTTGATGCGTGTCAGAACGCTCATCTAGGTCACGTGATCCGTTACCGCTAAAAACAAACCCACAAGCAGCAAAACGAGTAAAAACAAACGTCTCTGGAAGCCCTAGATGGACCGTCTGGTTATTGAGAAACAGGCACAGTGCTCCACTGATTCAGGGTTATGGTGAGTTGGATTCTTTGTGTGGTGGATCTTATTTTAAAGGGCATGTTTAAATAGAGAACATCAGGGGGAGGAGAGGATGTTATTTATGTTGATAACACAATACCAGGACGCAACTAACAAAGCTGCGAGGACACATTGGATTTACTTTTATTATGTTTTAAAAAATACCCCCGTTTTCATGCTGGTCGTATCATTTTATTTTGTTGTATTTATCCGCCACACCTTTAAAGGCCGGCCCGTGAAAATACTGTCTGATATTGAACCGGTCCGTGGAGCTAAAAAGGTTGGGGACTGCTGGTTTACAATATATTATGTCTATGGTGGCCGGTAACAAGCTAAGGTTTGATGTTTCTTAGCGCTCCTTACCAAACTTCCCGACCAATTAAATATTAAAATCAAGTTCTGCCCTGGTGTCCGTTTTTCCATTTTTGTTTTTGATCTCAGCCTAAAAGTGAAATCTGAAAAAACAGGCATTTTTTCATTTTTTGTGTTATAATAAAAAACAAAAAACAAAATAACCAGTCAGTTTTTCATTATTTGATTTTTGATTGCTTATTGAAAATTGAAAGTTGATACACAGATTCTCTCTCTTATTATTCTAGCATTTAGCAAATAGAAATAATTTTGAAAATCCAAATTGACCTAAAACAGAAAAAGTTTATTCTGATTTCACATCAGACAATAAGGAAAAAAATGCATGCGTCTTTCCTTATAGTGTATGTAAACTTCTGGTTTCAACTGTAAGTCTAAGTTCAAACTCTCCTTATCCTGGAGAAGTTCTGTTACATTGCTTCATCACATGTATCCTTAGAAAAAAGATTTGCTTAAAAACACTTTGCCATCTCTGCTGGTTGTGTTGTGACTTCACCATTTGGTAGGCAAAGGCTGACCTTCTGTTTCTTCCATGCAACTGACATCTCCAAGTTAAAAAAGAATGATCTATGTACATCCATGTCCTATAGCTTGGTGAAGCAAGCTTGAACTAGAGCCCTTTAGCTCTCTCTCTTTTTATACTCAGAACTGACAAATACACAATTTATTTTTCCCACAAAAACAATGTACACACTGTACATCCCAACCAACACAAAGTCATCTGAAAACAAAATGTAGTTTTAAGAAGAGATAACAATGTTTTGAATGTAAAGCTTCATTTTTCAGCAGAATTGAAGGGTTTTCCCCTGTGTGTTCTTTGATTTGTGTGTAGAGTTCTGAGAGCTTGAGGCATACTTTCAGAAAATGTGTGTAAACAATCGAGAAAAACTGTATATATTCATTCCAAAAATCATCAACAATATAGTCCATATTTACCTTAAACTTCAAGTATTTTTTTACACCCAAATACTGTTTTCTTAGATTGAAACTCATCACTTACACTAGTCCATAATTTGGTTCCCAGAACTGAAACACATCTGTATTTAACATTGGTTCTGACTGGACAACTTTCAAATATACATAACTATATATAATAAATTTTATTGGTCTCTTGTTAATGAAAAAATATAGAAGACTGAATAAAACCAGAGAGGTTTTCACAACATGATAAACATGTTTTTTAAATAAGTTTTTAGGAACACTTTTTTTTTTTACCTGAAAAGTATAAAAATAATATTTGTATGTTCATTAAAAGAGGCGTTATGTATTATTTTATTAGCTATTTTTAAAAATGTAATTACTGGAGCTAAATTTGTTTTATATACAATTCCTCAACTTTCCACACAATATAACAACTCTTGCTCTTACTCTTCACAAATATCAACAGATTTAGACAACTTCATTTTGATATAAGCTATATTTGGTTTCCAACAGACTGTATGATTTATAGACACACCTAAACATTTTGTTTCGTAGACTTTTCAATTTCACCTTTATTTAACTTATTAGTTTTGTCCAAATTGTCCCTAACATAACCAAACAACGTAATTTAATTTTATTTTAATTCAGAGGTAAGTTATTTAAATCAAACCCTTTTATCATCAAAATAATTATTTTCTACTATTTTTAGTAGTTACTTTATTTCTACTCCTGAGCTACATAAGTTAGTACCATTGGCAAACATATAGTTTATAGTTTTTAACTTAGTTTCAGAATTATAATTTCTATACTGTACATTCTAAATAACATTGGTCCTGATATTGAACATTGTGGAATACCATAAGTTCTTCTTCCTAAATGTGATTCTGTATTATACTTTTTATATATTGAAGCCTTTTGTCGAAATATCAGTTTAAGTAATGATTTACAACATCTCTTATTCCATATTGTTCACATTTATGTAGGAGCAACAAATTATCATTTATGTCAAAAGCTTTACAGAAATCAATAAACATCCCCACAGCATTGGGTTATTTATCTGCAGCTGTTGCTGTATTTTTTGATCAATTTCATCACAGATAGATGTTGACAGATGACTTCTAAATTCTTATTGCTGATCACTAAGTAATTAATAATTTTTCACAAAGTTAACAAGTAGGTTTTGGAGTTTGGTTTAGAGTTTAACTCTGTATACTAATCTCTATTTTTGAACCTCTTTAGCCACCTTCATTTTATCAGGAAATATTCTTGATGAAAAAGAATTATTGCATAAATAGGTACATTGCTTGATATGGAATCAGTTACTTATTTTATGAGTGACATGTCAAACTTATTGCAATCCAGTGCTTTTTTATTTTTAAACTTCCTTACTGCTTTCAGTACACTCTCACAAACACTACCAACCTACAGAAAATTTGGTATCATAATTGAACTTTACATTATCCACTGACTTGGATCTTCTGCTGTCTGTCGGTCACAACAGTCGCAATCAGAATAAAATGCAGTTACATTTAGTTCTACTCAATCAATTACTTTACAACAAAATCAGAATAATTTGTTTGTTTGTTAGGTTATAAAATGCCAACTACAAAACATATCTAACTAAACCAATAGATTCCATTAAAGGATGCACGTAATGAATGAGTTGAAGGACCAAAAAGAAATTGGTTGTTTCATCCTGTATTTACTTTGATTTTTTATGCAACCTTTCACAAAATATTAAAAAGCTAATGAAACTCTTTCTGTTTTCCTACCAGATGCAGTGTGGACAGCAAAGTGTCACGAGTGGCCTGGCTCAATCGCACCACCATTCTGTTTGCAGGAAGTGAGAAGTGGTCTCTGGATCCTCGCGTCATCTTGATGGAAAACACTGCTGTCACAGAGTACAGCATCATGATTAAAAATGTTGATGTTCATGATGAGGGGCTTTATGTCTGCTCCATCCTGACTAACAACAAACCAAAGGCCACAAAAGTGCATCTCATCGTTCAAGGTAAGATCCTTGCTGGATCAGGAACACTTGTCAGTGAAGTATTACAGCTGCATGGACAGTGCTTTGTGTTGCTTTTCTTTACCTGGTTGATGTTCAGATTCCTTTATGGGTTTAAAAATAAATGCAAAATCAGTATTCTGAATTAGCCTCAAGCAGAGGAGTAGAAGTATCTTGGAGTCTTGTGCATGAGTAATGTTAAGAGAGAGGACAAAATGGGGGCCTTGTCTGCAGTCATGAGAGCATTGCTTCAGTCAGATGTAGTGAAGAAAAAGTTGAGTTGACAGTAAAAGCTCTGATTACTGATCCATCTATGAAAGGAGCTCCATTATCCAGGGGTCAGTCAGAGTAGAGCTGCTGCTTCTCCCTATAAAGCTTTGGAACGTGATGTCACTAATGTAGAGTAGTCTGCGGCGCGGTGGCTGATGGGATATGAGCGCCATCTTGAACGGCCATAAACATAACCACCGAAAGTACGTTAAAACAATTTAGTAATGGTACAAACCTGTTATTGGATGTAATGTCCGGTCACATGACCAGAATGGTAAAAGGATAGAAAACGGACTTCCGTTTTATTGTTTTCCCACCTGGAAACAACTCGAGGGAGCTCATGTATTAGACCTAACAAAAAGGAGATGAATAACTTGGATATCAGCGCTGAGACATTCTGATATAACCTTCTCCAGCGTCCCAAGCTACCTGCAAGTTTGTTCCAGACATTTCCATTCTGGTGAGTGTCTAATTTCAGTTTGTTGGTGTTGTGCCATAATTTTTTTGCCATGATTTTGTTTGGGTGTACTCATTTTAGTTAATATTTAGTTTATAGAAGTGGGTCAATGTAGGTTTGTTGATTTTTAAAATGCGCCGGATAATAGCCCATTGTGTACACAACCGAGGTGATGCAATGCCAAGAAGTGCTCTCCAATCCTGGTGTTATAAATGCTGGCATAATGGAAGATATTTATTGACTAAGTTGGACATCACTGAAGGCCTAAGTGTGAAATGCACCGCCCGCCACTGCGTATTCATAATCCAGGGGGTTAAAACTGTCTAAATAGTGTTCCCAGCCATCTGTAAATTGGATGTGCACTTCCATTGACTTGTAATTCTTAAAATTATTCACAGTGTAAGCAATGACACCACAGATTAGGTATGCAAATATGTCTGGGAATGTCAGTGGAGGCAAATATTCAGGGTCTCTGCTCCAATTTTTTTTTATTTCAAATGGGTTGACATCTCCAGACATTTCTCTTCATTCCAGAGATGAAGAGACAGAGGGTTGTGACGTCAAATGATGGAAATTGTCATTGATAGGTTGTACTGAAAGATTTAAAGTGATTCCACCCTGACAGATATGTTGATAGGGTGCGAGGAGCTAGGCTATTGAGAATTGATTCTTGAGAGGTGTTGAGAAGGTCGATTAGTTGAGGAGTCATTTGAATATTGTTGAAGAAAATGGTGGAACTGGAGTAGGATGAGCTTCTGAGTCTGGAGCCAAGAGTCTGAATTTCTGAAAAGAAAAACGAGACAGAGCATCAGCGATGTGGTTCTGTGATCCTGGGATGTGACCAGCTTGCATCAAGAACTGGTGTTGGGCTGAAATTAGAGTTGGTCTGCGAATAAACTGCATGGTATCTGGGGAGCGAGATCTGCCTTTGTTAAAGATATCTACAACTGCAATATTATCTGAGTGGATAAGAATTGACATTCTTGCCCACTCGTGCCCCTAAAGGATTGCGACGACGACTATGGGGAAAAGTTCGTACAAAGTAGATGAGGGTGTGGACGATTCATCCTGAAGAAGCGAGAATTCTTTGGGCCATCTTGATGTGAACCACTTGCCACGGTAATAGCCGCCAAAACCGATGGAGGGAGCTGCATCTGTATAAAGTTGAATATCGTCGGGATAAGTGAGAAAATCATCGTAAAAGAAAGATATGCCGTTCTGGGATGAAAGAAAATGATCCCAAAGACGCATTTCCATCTTACAGGGCTGATCGAGAATGAGAGAACTGTGAAGGTACGAAACACTACCTGCTTTTAACAAGAGATTAGAGATAAAAGATTTGCCCTGAGGAATTATTCGGATGGCGCAATTTAGATGTCCTAGAAGGGTGAGCAACTGTTGCTTAGAGCATCTGTCAGCAAGAAGGAAGTTCGACAGGAGCAAAGAGATGCAATTAATTTTTTCAAGCGGTAAAGATGCTTGGAAGGATAGGGAGTCGAGAGTAATACCCAGGAACTCTAAAGAGGTTGAAGGGCTGATCGTTTTCTCTTTAGAAAGAGGGACACCAAGCTGTGAAAAGATTTTGACCAGAGCGCTTAGCCCAAAGCGCGGAGGGGAAGGATTTACGATCAGGAAGTCGTCAAGAAGGTGGATAACGTAGGGGAGTTTGCAATTGTTAATGAGAATCCAGCAAAGAGCTTAAGATAGAGAATTGAATATTTTAGGGCTACTACGACAGCCGAAAGTGAGGCGAACTGCAAAGTAGAATGCCCCTTTCCAAAACATGCCGAAGAAACGCCGGAAATCTGGATGAATGGGAAGAACCTTAAATGTGCTGATAATGTCTGCTTTGGAGAGCCAGGTACCTCGCCCTGCCAAACGAATGATTTTTGATGGTGTGATTGATGGTTGCGTATTGCATTGAGAAATCAGGAAACGGAATGACGCTATTAATACTGGGAACGTCGGAGCCGTGAGGAGCTGAGAGATCTATGATTAATCTTTTCTTACCGAAGTACTTCCTTGTAGCGATACCAATGGGAATGACGTGGTAAACGGGGAAGGGTGGTTTATCAAATGCTCCTATCATAAACCCTTCTTTAACTTCTTTAGCTAGAAGAAGATCAACCATGTCAGGATCTGAAATAGCGGACTTAAGATTGTGACAGTGGTAGTTGGAATTTGGAATGATATCTATACCTGGATGGAAACCATCAATAAGACCATCAACGAGAAAGTTAACAAATTCTCTGTCAGGATGATTTTTTTAGGGCAGATATAGGAGTAGAAAGATGACGTCCTAGTCAATCTGCCGTAGTGGTAGGATTGTGAGGGCAGGAATTTCTGGCGTGAGCACCGCCACAGTAGGAGCAGGTGTGAAGCATCCTGCAGTTGGACGTGAAGCAGCCGAGATCATTAAAGTTTTTACAGATCATCCTGCCTCCTTGGTACAAAACGGCGCGGCCCCGTTTGTCGACACCTTTAGCAGTTGGGATACTAACGGATGGACGGATATCTCTGGATTTTGGAATGATTGGAGGGGGTGAGGTGGCTGCGGACAACCGATTAGAACTTGAAGGCGTGCAGGCTGATTGATGAGTGCGTAGACTGATTACTGATGTACAAGCAGTAGCTGGACGGGATGGAGCACCGCAGAGATTATGGGACAGAGAGGCATGGGCGGCAAAAACTCGACAATATAATTCAGAGTCGAGGAGCCCCCAGTATATGCCCTGATTGAAATGATGTAAGCGGGCTGCTGCTTGGTTAGCAAAAAGAATGTGATATTGGTAAAAGCCTGTGCCTCCGAAACGGAGAGCCATGTCTAGAACGATAGAGAGATAGTCGTCTAATTCAGACCTGCGATCTGGAAAAACTGAGCAATTTGTATCCCTGAACAGAAAGAATGCTAAGACGAATTCAATGGACGTGAGCTCTTTAGAGCGAGGACCTAAAGAATGACCTAATTGCATTACTCCCTGGCTTGTATATATTTCCCTAGATTGACTAAAGCTACTTAGAGATGGCTGGAGAAGAAGGGCTAGATCTACGTAGTTACCGTTTAAAATCTGCTGGCCCAATGATGGTGAAATGGGAGAAGGACGTAGAACTGACGAAGAAGGCTGAGCAGGAGGAACTGCGGTGGAGACGTGAGGGCTGGTGACGTGCTGGTGACGTGATGAAAAGCATTTAGAAATGGTTGGGGAAAAAAGACGGGGTTTGAAAAGGAAGGGAGTAAGGAAGAAGTAGGTGGAATTGAAAAGAAGCTGGAGCCAAATTAGGGTGAGTAGCAGAAGAAAAAGTAGATGGGGGTATGAGTGGTAGGGAGGAAGAATGTGGATTGAAATTTTGCGAAGCCTGCGAGGACAGGGCCTGAATGACGTTTGATAAGAGCTGGTAAAGTTCTGACGTCAGGTTCTTGGGCACTGGCAACTGAGCATTTGGTTCACACAATAGGGTTTAGTGTTTTAGCAATTGAAAAAAACTGTAATTATGACAGTTTCAGTCTTCCAAATTAGGGAGGTTTCTATTTATTCACTGTTTCTATGCTGTTTTTTTTCATGAATTGATGAAAAAAAGAAACAAGATTTTTTTAGTTTTTCATTATAAACTATTTCAATATATTCATGCACAATCTTTAACACATTATTGTATAAAACCAGCTCACATAGTACCAAGCCAGGCTGGAACGACTATGTAAGAGAACATCATGCAGAGGCCAGAAGGGCTCTTAAAGCATGGGCTGATTTAGGTAAACAGAGATATGGCCCATTGTTTGAGTACAAAAAAGGCAAATGCAAATTTTTAAAATGTTTTAAGATTCATAAGGAGAAATGAAAATACTATGAGGTCTGACTCTCTTGCTAGGAAGTTAGGAAATAATAATGTCAAGGACTTTTGGAAAGAAATTTAAAAAATAAATAACTGCAAAACATCACTGCCAACTACTATTGATGGTGTTAGTGATGTAAAAGAAATCACTCAGTTATGGCAGGAGCACTACAGTGGGCTGTTTAACTGTGTCAAAAGTGACACTTTTGAAATGAAAAGTATTCACAGTAATGAGAATGTGAACGTATCCCCACAAGAAATACATAATGCAATTATGACACTGAAAGACAACAAGGCCTGTGGGATGGATAACATTTCCTCCGAGCATTTGAAAAATGCAAGTAAGAAACTTTGTCCATTACTTTCTATGTGTTTTACTGGCTTTCTAGTACATGGTCTGTTACCTAACCCAATACTATCTGTCATACTGGTACCCACTATTAAGGACAAAGCGGGTAAGATTAGCTCTGGAGAATTACCGACCCATAGCTTTAGCTAGTAGTTTATCAAAAGTTTTAGAAAGAATCCTATTAAATAGGCTGGAAGAGTTTGTCTTGACCTCTGATAATCAATTTGGTTTTAAACCCAAACATGGCACACACGTGTATTTTTGTACTAAAGGAGATTTTAGACTTGTATAACTTGCATAACACTACAGTATTTATGTGTTTTTTTGATGCCTCTAAAGCATTTGATCGTATGAACCATCAAAAATTGTTCTGCAAGTTAGAAAGCAGAGATGTACCCAAATATCTAATAAGAATTCTTGTCTACTGGTATGGGCATCAATCAATGTATGTCAAATGGGTGTAATACAATGTCTGATTCATTTAATGTTGGTAACGGGGTAAGGCAGGGAAGTATACTATCCCCTTACCTTTTTAACATCTATATGGATGAACTATCAAAGCGTCTGAATTGTTGTAAAACAGGCTGTGTAGTTGGTGATTGCATAATCAATCACATAATGTATGCAGATAATTTGGTAATCTTATGCCCATATAGTGCTGGCCTTCAACAATTACTAAGGGTCTGTTCCCAATATGGTTATGATTTTGACATCAAATATAACGCCAAGAAAAGTAATATTATGATTGTTAGAAGTAGGGCCTCTCCCTGGGCTGCCACCTTATCGTGGTGGAGGGGTTTGAGTGTCCCAATGATCCTAGGAGCTATGCTGTCAGGGGCTTCATGCCCCTAGTAGGGTCACCCAAGGCAGACAGGTCCTAGGTGAGGGGCCAGACGAAGTGCAGCCCAAAGAC
>NC_051442.1:24321248-24331372 GCF_001649575.2 Kryptolebias marmoratus
AGGAGGCCCAGAGGAAGACCCAGGACACGCTGGAGGGACTATGTTTCTCGGCTGGCCTGGGAACGCCTTGGGATTCCCCCGGAGGAGCTGGCCCAAGTGACTGGGGAGAGGGAAGTCTGGGTCTCCCTGCTTAGGCTGCTGCCCCTGCGACCCGATCCCGGATAAGCGGAAGAGAATGGATGCATGGATGGATGGATGGATGGATGGATAGAAGTAGGGCAGATACGCATCTTGTAACCCCTGACTTCTTTTTATCTGGTACTGTTCTCAATATATGCAATGAATTTAAATATTTGGGACATTGCATAAATGATGACCTGTCTGATAATCGTGACATCCATAGACAATATCGTATGATGTATGCACAAGTTAATATACTAATCAGAAAGTTTAGTATGTGTTCATCCTCTGTGAAGATAACTCTTTTTAAAGCTTTTTGTACTTCACTATATACTGCCCATCAGTGGCGACAATACAAAAAAAGTAGAAACTTTATGTGGCATACAATGATGGCACGAGGCTACTACTCAATGTGCCTAGATGGAGTAGTGCCAGCCACGTGTTTGTACATAATGCTGCTCCCACATGTGCAGCTGTGCTCAGGAATCTTTATGTACAAATGCCTGTGTAGATTATCTGTGTCATGCAATAATATAATTGCAATTTTAGTAATTGTAATTTTAGTACAGTGAGATTTTCATCAAGGTTGTGGAATCATTGGCGTCATCATTTATTTGTGACTCAGTGAATCATATGTCATGTTTATTTTTATTTTTCTCTTATTTTACCTTTTTACTATGGACTGTTTTTGTGTCAGGAATAAAGATATGATGATGATGATGATAATGATATTACATTTTACACATATACAAACAGTTTTAAATAAGGTGATTAGTGTAACCGGCACAAAATAATGAAGACCTCTATTTTGGCGGGTCAAGCTAACCGAAGACATTAAGTTCCGGGTCAAAGGTGAACGCGGGACCTCCGTATTTGCTGTTGCTGCTCTAGCTGTGGCTAGCTGGTCGCATTTGGCGTTTTCACCAAAAATCGTTGAATAAACTGCCAAATTGAACCAAATAACCCCGCCGAGGGATTGGGTTGGGTGTTTTGAAGTGACCACTCGACGGTCAGGTTTTATTTCCACCCCGTTTTCGCCCAAGATGGCGAGCTTGTGGATCACCGTCACCGCAGCTGTGCGGTAGGATGTACTTTAACCAAACTATACACATTCACATTTTTTTTGCATTTTGAACATTTATTTTTGTCTTGGGGAAGAAAATCTTGATCACAATATTCAAAATAAACAACTTTTTCAAAAGGAAAAAAAAAGAATAAAAAAAAAGAGAAAAGATGGATTTTGTTGCGCAATCTGGTATAAATGTATCACAGTCAGTGATGATTACTGGTGCTACTAGAACCAAGGTTGATGAAGAAATACTTCATTGCTTGAGTAGCTATGGTAAACTTAATCGCACTTTGTATGTAACTGATTCCTCAAGCATTTTTTTTTTAAAACCTGATCGTTGAGTTTGCGGATTTAACTGCTTTTTCCGCGTTACAACCACTTCTACATTATACTTACTCCTCTCAAACGAATGCTGACCTCGTGTTCCGTGTCATTTCTTTGGCGTCCGAGTACGCAGCCACAGGGAAAAGCAGCAACAGCAGCCATCAGCCCAATTACATCACGGATCAAAGTGGCCATCGTTTTGAAGATGTTCTGAAGTCAGTAATGAGCCAGATAGGCCAACATTTGCATGCAGCGGGAGCAAATGAAAATTTTGGAGGTGATGATGATAATGATGACGATGATGATAATGATGATGATGACGATGAGGAGGAGGAGGAGGAGGAGGAGGGTGGAGTAAAAGAGGAAGAGGAAGTGGATAAATTCACTGCTGCACAGCCAGTGCAAACAGGGCCGCGATCAGGGTCATTGTCCTCACTTCCTCCTGCTCATTCCTCCGCGGACCAGGGAGCACGACCCCGTCAAAGGCAAACTGGATCAGCTCCCAGGCTGTCACTGTCCACCAATGACCTCAATCTACCTCAAATACAACGGGTTGTTGTTAAGCATGTGGTCCCAAATACTGATTTGACTGGTCCAACCTCACTTCGTCTCTGTACGTTTTCTGGAAGGCTTCCTAAGCCGAGTAATGAAGTTAATTTTGAGTCCTGGCGTTCCCAGATTGAGTCTCTGCTTGCTGATCCCAGTCTTTCTGCGCTACACGTCACCAGACGAATCACAGAGAGCCTGTCATCACCTGCATCTGATTTGGTCAAAGGGTTGAGCCCCAACACATTACCAACAGTTTTGCTAAATATACTGGATTCTGCCTTTGGAACAGTGCAGGACGGTGAAGAATTGTATGCCCAATACTTAAACATTCTTCAGAATCCAGGAGAACGACCATCCACTTACCTTCAAAGACTTCTGCTCACTCTCAACACTGTTGTGAAGCAAGGAGGAATTTCACCTGCTGACATTAATAAACATCTACTGAAACAGTTCTGTCGTGGGTGTTGGGACAACACTGTCATAACAAAGTTACAGCTGGAACAAAAGAAAGATAACCCACCATCTTTTTTCTGCTACTGAGGACAGAAGAAGACAGACAGTATGCTAAAGAATCACTTATGAAAAAGCATATTGGCACGTCGAAACAGAAAGTTCACATCCAGTCCCAAAGTGCCTGTCCTTGTGGACATTCTACATCCAATGAAGAGCTGAAAGAAATGAAAAAAAAATAACTGCAAAAATTACAGCAGCAAATGTCTCAACTCCTGTTCAGCAAGAGTCCAGCTGAATTCAAGCCCATGCCCATGCAAAGACAGAACAAATCCTACTCTCCTTCACCTCAGTTAAAAACCAAGCCCAAGTCTTGGTACTGTTTTAATTTTGGAGAAGACGGCCATCTTTCCTCCTCCTGCACAAATAAAGCAAATCCCAGTCTTGTTGAGCAAAAAAATAAACTGTTATGCCAAAAGCAGCAAGCGTGGGATGCCAAGAATTCAAAATCATTAAGCTAGAAACAGCTTCTGTAGTGGGACACACTGAAGCTGTATATATGAACAGTCCCAAAGAACACAAGATGAGAATGTTGCCACGAGGTCTCATCGGCACAAAGAGCACCGGTCAAGTTAAAATAAAAGGAGATCAGTTCAACTGCCTCCTTGATTCTGGCTCACAGGTTACTACTATCCCTTACTCCTTCTACAATACTTACCTCAGGGATCATGAAATCAAACCAATAAACAACCTTTTGGAAATAGAAGGAGCAAATGGACAAACGGTGCCTTATTTTGGTTCATCTGTTGAAGTCGACACACTTGCTCTGGTTGTGCCTGATGTAAATCATCTCAACATCTGATTCTCATTGGCACCAACACCTTAGATGTTGCCTTCAGGAAACACTTTGACACTTATCTTGACCAGGTATTCCAACCTATAATCTCTGGTTATATAGCGGTGTACACGATTCTCCAACACCACTATGCACAGAGTTTGGATAATTATTCTGCAACTATCACCCTGCAGTCTAATCTGCCTCAGGTTATCACTGCTGGTCGAACCACAGTTGTGGAAGGGTGTTTAGCTGCAAGATCATGGCAAAATGAAAAGCAAGTCCTCCTTGAACACCCAAGTTCTTATGCCCTCCTGGGTGGGATCATGGTGAAAACCTGCCTCATCGACTTGCCTCAACAATGGCCTTGTCATCTGCCAGTTGTTGTAAGCAATGAGTCTGACCATTGGATTCACATTCCAGCACGAGCAGTCATAGCAGAAATCAGCACTTTCCAGAAAGTGATCTCACAGGTGCAGAATTCAACCCAGTCTACAGAGTCGCTACAATCATCGCAACTACAGTACAACTTTGGAGACTCACCTTTATTTCCAGAATGGAAGCAGCGAATCATCCAAAAACTCAACAGTATTCCTGATGTGTTTGCAAAGCACGACCTGGACTTTGGCCGGACAGACAAAATTAAACATGAAATCAAGTTGTCTGATCCCACTGCCTTCAAGCAAAGGCCAAGACCAATCCACCCTTAGGATATTGACGCTGTAAGAAAGCACTTACAAGAGCTTGTTGATTCAGGAGTTATACGTGAGTCTGATTCATCATTTGCATCTCCAATTGTGGTCGTACGCAAGAAGAACGGCAGTATACGCCTTTGTATCGACTACAGGAAGCTAAATTTCCAAACAATAAAGGATGCCTATGCTCTACCCAAGCTCGAGGACACATTCTCTGCCCTTTCTGGATCAAAGTTGTTCACTGTATTGGACCTCAAGTCAGGTTATTATCAGATTGAAATGGAAGAAAAAGATAAATCCCAAACTGCCTTTGTATGCCCATTGGGGTTTTGGGAGTTCAATCGTATGCCACAAGGGGTCACTAATGCCCCAAGCACATTCCAAAGGTTGATGGAAAGATGTATGGGAGAATTAAACCTAAAAGAAGTTTTGGTTTTCATCGATGATTTAATCATTTTTGCACCTACCTTGGAGGAACACGAAGAACGCCTGATGAAAGTTCTCAACAAGCTTAAAGAATTTTGGGTTGAAATTGTCAGTCGAGAAATGTATATTTTTCCAAACATCTGTAAAATATCTTGGGCACGTAGTGTCCAAAAAGGGTGTTGAGACAGATCCTGATAAGATCAAAACGATTACCTCCTGGCCAGTGCCCAAGAACCTGAAAGAATTTAGGTCATTTCTCAGTTTCTCTGGATATTACCGCCGTTTCGTCCGAGGATATCCAGCCATAGTTAAGCCACTGCATGACATGACTGCTGGTTATCCACCATCCCAGAAGAAATTGAGTCCAGCTGTAAAACCAGAAAAATACCTGAACCCAAAAGCACCATTTGAAGGACGGTGGACGCCAGTATGCCATCAGGCCTTTGAAACCATCATTGAGAATCTAACTTCCGCTCCTGTGTTGGCGTTTGCTGATCCACAAAAGCCTTACACACTCCACACCGACGCCAGTTCCACCGGTCTTGGTGCAGTGTTGTATCAAGAGCAGGACAGAAAGAACAGAGTTGTGGCATACGCCAGCAGAGGTGTCTCGCGAAGCGAGTCCAAATACCCTGCCCATAAATTGGAGTTTCTCGCTCTGAAATGAGCAGTGATGGAGAAATTTAATGACTATCTATAAGGTGCTCAATTCACAGTTGTCACAGACAGCAATTCACTAACTTACCTGTTGTCCTCAGCAAAACTCAACGCTACCAGCTACAGGTGGCTTTCAGCTTTGTCCACTTTCACATTTAAAATCATCTACAGAGCTGGCAAGCAAAATATGGATGCTGATAGATTGTCTCGGAGACCTCATGGAGAGCTGTCTAATGATCATATCTCCAGGAAGGAACATGAACGAGTTCTGAAAGTTGTCCAGCAGCACCTCAATGAACAAGCATAAGTCTCCATCAACCAACCCACTATTGAAGCAGTGTGCACCCGTCACCTGGTGTACAACTCAGATGCGCATCTTGACAATGCTCTTGTGTTGTCTATGTCTGCCCATGTAAACAGTTTACCAGACAGTTTTACTGACAATGAACAGTTGAACAGCTCCCCTTTCCTTCCTCACTTCTCAGCAGATGACATTGCAGCCAAACAGCGTGACGACCCTGTTATCTGCCATGTCATAGCTCAGGAGGAGAGTCACCATCACCATCGGTGAGGGAAGAACTTCCTGAACTGCCCCTTCTACTCCGAGAAGTAAACAAAATGGAGCTCCAAAACAACTTTCTCATTAAGAGGAGACAAGTGGGAGGTGAACCAAGATACCAGCTAGTATTGCCTGAGGAGTACTGAGCTGTTGTGCTGCACCAATTGCATAACCAAATGGGCCATATGGGAATTGAAAGGACTCGACTTGGTCTGTTCCCGCTTTTACTGGCCTAGAATGTTCATCGACATTGTCAATAAAGTCAGAACCTGTGAAAGGTGTGTGAAACGCAAATCTTTACCTGAGCGAGCTGCGCCTTTGGTCAACATCAAAACCACCCATCCTTTGGAGTTGGAATGTATGGATTTCCTCTCTGTATAACCGGATCGCAGATTCAAAGACATTCTTGTGATAACAGACCATTTCACAAAGTATGCCATTGCTGTACCTACCCCAAACCAAAAAGCCAGGACTGTTAAGTGTTTATGGGACAATTTCCTTGTGCATTGCACAGTGACCAGGGCCCGGATTTCGAATCACGAATCATTCGTGAGCTCTGTGAAATGGCCAACATCCACAAAATAAGAACCACCCCTTACCATTCAAGAGGACATCCCGTCGAACGCTTTAATCGAAAAATTCTGGACATGCTAGGAACGTTAAATGAAAAAAGAAAAAAACCATTGGAGAGATTTCGTAAAACCGCTAGTGCATGCCTACAACTGCATGAAAAGTGATCTTACAGGATACTCACCATATGAGCTAATGTTCGGATGCCAGCCTCGCCTACCAGTGGACTTAGCCTTTGGATTGCCACTGAGTAAGGATGGATTTACCTCTTATACACAATATGTGCAGAAGTTAAAGTCTCACTTGGAGGAAAGCTACAAACTGGCCAGTAGGAACTCAGCTAAGGTGATGAATCGTAACAAGATCCGATTTGACCGAAAGGTTACTGCATCAGAACTGGACATTGGAGAGTTTTGGTGAGGAGTGTGCGAATAAGAGGCAAACACAAACTTGCAGATAAGTGGGAGTCGTCTGTGTATATTGTTGTGAAGAAAGCCGTCAATCTTCCTGTGTACACAGTTAGACCAGAGGGCCAGAACAAACCACTAAGAACCCTACATCGAGACCTTTTATTGCCATGTGGGTACTTACCTGTTCCTGAGAAAGAAATATCTACCAGAGATGAAAATAAATCTCCTGTGTCTTCTCCAGTATCTGTTGATGATGAAGAGAATCAATCAGAGGATGAACTAATCGATCCACCTCTGCACATTCCATCATCTTTTGAACCTGTCAAATTTACGATTGACACTGACTTACCTCCTGCCGAGCCGTCTGTCTGAAGTACTGATCTGTCTGTCCCTGTCCCACAACTTCCAGTATCTGTTGCTGAAGAAGATGGTGATGCAGAGGAAGACGAACACAAACCGGTGGAAGGGGAACCCACAACTATTAAAGAGGAACAACTAGCAATGGGCATTGAGGAACCTGAAATCGACTCTAAACAAATTAATCCTGCAGAGGTCTCCTGAGTTGAAGGAAGTCTCTCTCCAGATCCTGATACTCCAGAGTCTGACAATGCAGGATTTGATGTGCAAGAGCCTGATGTGACAGACATTTCTAGCTATGCTGAATAATCTCACTCACCATTGGAAACAGTATCTCTGGATATTGAAGATCAACCCCTGAGACGTTCTAGCCGCACAAGGAATCCACCTGATCGGCTACAGTATATTAAACCTGGTACACCATTATTGAAAGGCATTCAGACTTTGCTCCATGGATTGAATTCTGCTTTCTCCTTCGCACTCCAAGAAGACGAAGACGAAGAAGAACAGCTGGTTCCACAGCCCAGCCAGACACCTATTTGCTGCCAGCCTGGTACATGTATGAGGACGTACATGGGATCAGGAGGGGACAGTGTAACCGGCACAAAATAATGAAAACCTTTATTTTGGCGGGTCGAGCTAACCGGAGACCTTAAGTTCCAGGTCAAAGGTGAACGCGGGACCTCCGTATTTGCTGTTGCTGCTCTAGCTGTGGCTAGCTGGTCGCGTTTGGCGTTTTCACCAAAAATCGTCGAATAAACTGCCAAATTGAACCAAATAACCCCGCCGAGGGATTGGGTTGGGTGTTTTGAAGTGACCACTCGACGGTCAGGTTTTATTTCCACCCCGTTTTCGCCCAAGATGGCGAGCTTGTGGATCACCGTCACCGCAGCTGTGCGGTAGGATGTACTTTAACCAAACTATACACATTCGCTTTCTGGATTCATTGCATTTGGACTGTGGACTATAACTATTCGGATTATTGATTGATGGACACTCAATCATCTTGAATACTGTGAGGATCTGGGGTTTGGCTCCACCTTCTGGGTGGTGCCACTAATCATTGTCCACAGGTGTTCCTCATACCACTGACGAGACCATACAGGATTTAAGCAGCAGGCTGTGATCACATCTTCGCTGGAGCATCGAACCTACTGGGTTAGATTCTCCGCCTTAGCGTCTAACCTGAAACCTTGCTCCTAGTGTTAGCTACGTTCTCTGTTTGTACCTACGTCCTAGGTTTTTGCCACGCCACGACTACGGATACTAAGGACTACTTACCTGACACCCTTCTGATACTTACCTTCCTGGAACTGGCTCGTCACGTCTGGAACTTCTGGGATTCCTGGAACCACTCCTCCTCTCCTCGACGTCGCATTTAACTCCTGGATCTGTAAGCAAACCAAGAGACATCATTACCAACTTCTCGCCACCGTCTGGATCTAGACTCGTACCCGAGACTCACCTAGCTCTCCTTCTCTTGCAGACTCTCTGGACAGTATCCCCTGGTTTATGACAAATACGAAACAACGGGCTTAGACTAAAGAAGGAAAGAACCTTGGGTGTCATCAGGGGTTTATTTTCTGTTATTGTTTCCTTTTCTTTGCTGTGTATACTTATAGTAAGTTATTATTATTAATTATATTATTAAATACCTTTCTAAATATATGCAACTATATAAATTTAAATACAATAATTAAAATCTATCTGTCTGATGGTATTTTATTCACACACACAGGCTCCTGAGTCGAATCTCTCTGATTGCCTATTATCATATTTGGCCGCAGTTAGGCGCCTAGTCCTTATGAGCGTTACATTAGACTTCATTTGTTGTTTTTGAAAGTAGTTTTGCTACTCACCCAAGGAGCTTTTTTGTAATTAAAACTGAAAAGCGTTGTTTAATGTATGTGGCTTTCTGTACATCCCTCTCAAACCATCAATTATCGCTGTCCAAAATATGGACATTACTGTCCTAAAAAGTGTCCATTATCCTTGAGGTGTAGGTGAACAGCTGAGCCTGAAGACCCGGTTCTCCTGCGCTGGTCCTGCAGAGCTGGTGCTCATGTGTTGGTCCTCAAGAGCTAGTTCTACTGTTTTGAGCCACATGTCTGTGAAAAGATTATTTAGATTTTACATAAAGGTCGGAACATTCTTTACTGCACTGGACTGTGTACTCTACCCCAATGACTTTGTGTTTGAGGGTTTTATCCTTAGGATGAACCATCTTCTGTCTGATGGACCTGTTTTCTTTGAAATGCACTAGGCTGTTGTATTAGAAAAAAAAACTTTCACTCCAATAACATAGAGGATGACATTTGATTGCCTGTTTTTTTGTCCCTTTTCCATTCTCTGGACTGTTGTCCAGATGTTCTGTCTGACTTGATAACTTGCAGAGTTTCAAGCAGTTCAATGCTGCACTTTTCAGCTTGAACTGAGAAAGATTTTTGGATGAGAAGCAAAATATCTTCATAAAAAAGAAAAGACATTCAGTTAGATTCTTTACTTTGTTTAGGTTTGCAAATGCCAGGTTTTGCCAGTGGGACATAATGTACATTTATGTCCCACTTGGAAGAGAGGTTTATATTTTTGTACATGCTCGGTCTCTCTCTCTCTCTCTCTCTCTCTCTCTCTGTCTGTGTGTATACACAATGAGAGAGAGACAAAAAATGATGCTCGAACATCGCCCAGATTAACACGGTTTGCATCAGAGGTTGGGAAACTTGGCTATTTTGATGAAAAATGTATGATAAAATATATGGGTCTGCTCCCTCAGCATGTGCTTTCTCCATGAAAGCTTTGGTGGCGTTAACAGTTCTTTCTGCCAGGCCGTTGCTCTGTGGGTACATCAGGCTACTTGTGTAATGTTTAACCCCATATCACGTGGCGGCCCGCCCACGGGCCGTTTTACTGCCTTTTCTATTCATATCTGTATAGTTTTTGCTACATTTATTGTTTTTATAAACTTAAATTTCAAAATAGCTGTGTTTTGGCGCCACTTTTGATTGACATTTCGTCTGACCAACTGGGTTGCTCTCTGCCCCCCCTAGAGCCCCTCTAATTTCCCATGCGTAAAGTCATGAAAGTCTCCTCCCCTCATTTGCAA
>NC_051442.1:24331426-24357030 GCF_001649575.2 Kryptolebias marmoratus
CGCGCGCGACTGGGGGGGATTCGGCTGGCTGTTCCGCCGGGGGTGCGCGCTGCGACGGTGTGACAAACTACCTGTAACCAGAGTTGGGACCTGTATCTTCCCTTGTGCTGTTCTACAATAAACGGCTGGTGAGGACAACTCGTCTGGTCTGCTGTTTTGCTAGCCGAGGGAACGCTACAGTACTAACGTTTTTTTTCACAAGTTTATATGTTACTCATTGTTTATAGATGGCGCTTTGTTTATTGGTGTGTGTGTGCTAAATGTCCGGATAGTTGTGAGTTAGTTTCATATTCGAATGTAGTAACTATATGTATCATGCTAAAGACAGATTTTGTGTGTTTCGAAGTACTTACTAAAGTATTATTTGAGAAAACAAAAGTCTCCGTCTTTTATTTACTTTTTAGCTGTGTCCGTTTAAGCTGTGTATAATGAGGTAGGGGGGTGGAGGTCAGTAGCTTAGCATGTCGGTGTTTGTGTGAGGACAGAAACGTTAGATGGAGTGGGTGACTCGCTGTGGAGACCCCTGAAAACAGAGCAGCTGACAGAAAAAGGAGAAGTGTTTGTGTGAAGGAAAACGTGAAGGCTCGGATGGATGAAGAAGCTCCTTCTTTTTATTTTCTCCGTGACGGCGCGGTGGGGGGAGGGGGGCGGCGGCGGCGGCGGACATTTTGGTCAGGTCGCTTCAAAGTAAGAGCGGACACGACGTAGCACCGCCATCTTGTTTATCGTGTGAGGCGGGTGTGTGTGTGTGTGAGAGGGGGGAGTCGACAGTCGGACATTTTGGCCAGGGCGGACACTGTAGTCTGGGAAGACATGACGAAGCACCGCAATTTTTGTGTTTGTGTGTGAATGTATTTATAACTAATGAATAACGAAGTGTTTTTTAAAATTATTTTTGTCGTTCGAGGCCTGCAAGTGACTCCGAGCCAGAGCAGGAAGAGCTGAATGAGCATTCGGAGCGGGTGGCAACTAAAGGGGGCACCCTAAAAATATGTAACTGGACACTGAATTTGGAGTAGAAACAGTGAAATGGTTTGTAAATAGTTTATGTGTGGCAGTAGTTTGTGAGTAGTTTGTTTCAATGCAATTACTTTTTCATATTTTTTCAGTAAATACACGTTTTGACAAATTGAACTTGTTTTGGGACATTTCTTACGATGTACTTTAGAAAAAATAAGTATTTTATTGTGTTTATTTATCCTCTACTTTATAATAATCATATTGAGTGTGACTTCATTTGCAGAACAGGATTCGTCTCAGTGTCACCTTTCATTTGAGCCCTCACTGACGCCTGTATGTTGAAGCATGTAGGAGTTAGAGCTTTCTGAAGTTACATATCCATTTGGCACAGTTTAGATAGGACCTGGACTTTCCTTCAGAAAAACATGTCCACTATAGTGATTCTTTTGTGCTAATTTTCTAAAATTTGAACTCCACAACAATAAAACTTCATTCTACAACCTCATTTGGTTTTTCCGGTCTTAACACTCTTCCTCCATGTACTGTAAGTTGATGAAAAAAGTGACAAATCTAGGAGAGAAAAAAATGCTTAAAATCTCTGTGTTTTCACTTTAATAACTACTAATTGGTTAAAGTTACAATCATTTTGACTGCTCAGGTAAAAACTTCAAAGTGTTAACTTCACATGGAGCCTAATCTTTAGTTTGAACCACAAAAGGCTGAAGAATAGCATCTAATTTAATTTGGGTACGTCTCTTCCAGGCTTCTTGAGCTTTTTGAGGTCGAGTGGTAAGGGGTTAAAGTCCCATGCTTTTGCTAAATCTTTAAATTCCTGTGAGTTGTAACATGGTCCATTGTTGTTTTCCAAACTTCACTAAATGCCAGGAAACCACCAAGCCCAAAAAGCAGAAATCCTGTTAAAAATCCAATTATGTACATGTCTTCAACATCCTCGACCAACATTCCAAAAAAATAAGTAAAAAATACACAATCTTCCACTTCTCCCAGGAATCCAAGGTGTATTCAACTGGAAATGTCCTGTTGGGGCAAGAGGACTCCTCTGTGCTCAGCGTTCTCATTGAGAAAATTTGATCTATTGCTTTGAGAGATCAGCTGACCAGATCCATAATAATTTAATTCAGAAATTATGCAAAGAGAGGCTTCAAAGAAAGAAAGGCAAATAAAAAGCAGATGGGGGGTGGGGGTGGGGGGTAAATTTGCCTTCGTCAAGAGCAGAAAAGTAAACAACAACTACAAAAAAAAAATCACAGATCTAGAATAGCACTTGTTCTCCCAACCTGATCTAGTTTGTGTAAGAGGTAAAGAATCTATGTTCTGTTCAGTGGCCAAACAGGTGTGTTGCAAAGTGTTGGTGTGGTAACGTACTGTGTTTTAGTAACCTCAGGTGTTCGGATGAGGTATCGCCTGTTTCGTCTGATAGTGTGACCTTTTTCATTCCTGATGTGGAAGGACCTGTTCGTATCTGCTGATCCAATGACTTTCACTGTCTTTCAAACGGTGTCTGGTAACTGGATACGAACAGAAGCTCTAGATGGCAGGGATGGTAGGACTTGGGCAGTCATGTCATAAAATAGTCTTTTGCCTTTCTGACACAGTTGTCTCAGGCTTCGAACAACACTTTGACATACAAGCTCTGGTTTTAGTTGCTCGCCAGTGGTGGTAGGATAGAGCGTAGCCTCCTGCTCATTAACAGTTGTGCTGGTGACTTCGGTACTCTGGCAAGCTGATATATGGGTCTGCTCCCTCAGCATGTGCTTTCTCCATGAAAGCTTTGGTGGTGTAACAGTTCTTTCTGCCAGGCCATTCCTCTGTGGCTACATCAGGCTACTTGTGAAATGTTTAAAGTCCCATGCTTTTGCAAAATCTTTAAATTCCTGTGAGCTGTAACATGGTTCGTTGTTGCTGATTACAGTAAATGGAATCCCAAACCTGGCTAATGTGGGCTTTAGCTTTCTGATGGCCGCTGATAATGTGAGGTTGGGAATCGCTACATCAAAATATCTGCTATAGTAATCTACAATAACAATATATTCATTCTTGTTCCATGTGAACAGGTCTGTAGCCAGAACTTGCCAAGGCTGGTCTGGGATCAGATGAGGCAACATTGGCTCTTTTGGGACAGAGCTCTGGTGTTCTATCAGATACTGTAGGATCCAACTAGTGTTTCTATCTGCTTTCCCATTGCTGGCCAAAATAAAACGTCTCTCGCTCTTTGTTTGCATTTTTCCATTCCTAAGTGTCCAGCATGTACTGTAATTGTGACAACATTTCAGCTCTTAATGTGTGTGGTATGATAATTGTTTCTCCTTTAAAAAAGACACCATTCACCTCTGAAATCTTATGCCTGATATTCCAATATTCTGTAATCACTGGGAGACATTTCTTAATTGACTGCAGCCATCCTTACAGGATGACTCCTCAGGACTAAAAGCTGATTATCCTTTGCTGTGGCATTTCTGATTTCTGACATTTTGCAATTGCTCACAGGGGGATTACTCATCACTGTGATTGAGAACTGTACCTGGTTCCTGTACGAGGAGGTCTGTCACATATTGAAAAGTAGCGTTTTGTTTTGAGTCCCATATGAACTCATGTCCCTCTTTCAGGAGTTGTTGAAGTGGTGCAGTCGCCTCTGACAGAGGTAACTGACCATGCCCAATATGGTTTCCAGCTCAGCTTTGTTCTGAGGTGACAGCATGTTTCTGATTGCCTCAAATTTGCTGGGATTGAGTCAGACACCCTTACGTGTCAGCACGTGTCCAAAATAACTTACTTCAGGCACACAAATGACGCTTTTCTCTTTGTTCAGCTTTATGCCCTTTCTACGGGTTCTCTCCAGAACTGCACAAAGGTTCATGTTGTTCTCCTGTTTACTACAACCATACACCAAGATCTCGTCAACAATGGCAGCCACGCCTGAGAGTCCTTCATAAGCTTCATCCACCCTCCTCTGGAACTCAAACTGCGCAGAGATGATCCTGAAGGGCGGCCTCTTAAATCGGTATCTACCATATATGGTGTTGAAGGTGGTTAACATGGATGACTCCTCATACAGTTTTATCACATTTATTGCACTGGTGTCCTTTTGCTGGGCATTCATCCATGCAGCTGTGCCCTCTTCTGCATGCTCCACAAATTTTGTCACCTGTGGTGCTGTCTCCTCTGCTCTAACTTATTATTTTGTTGCAGCGGTGTGCTGGCATGATCTGATTTTGGCTAACCACATGCGCAGATTGAGCCGATGAGCTAGCTGTGGGGCTTGTCATTGTGCTTAACTGCTGCTGTGACAGCTCATGTGATTTGGTGATGTCAATCACTTTTTCCAGCATTAAGTCTGGATCTTGACAGAGTACTCTTTTCACGGACTTTTGGTGAGTTAGTAGCAAAAACAATTCTGTATTTTGTCATCTCACCGATGAAAAGCATGTTCAAATTGTAAGAATCGAGCTGTTTAAAACAGTCTATTTCTCAGTTTAAGAATTTATTCAATACACATGGAGAGTATAAATTGCAGCGCAGGACCACAGATCCAACGAGTTGCATCACCAGTCACAAGGTTGTGGCCCCGACTCCTGGGCGAAGTTCACAGATATCTTCAAGGCCTGATCAACACTTTCAGAAAGTGATTGTCATAGCAACGAACTAAGGGGACGTTCCTATCCTGACGGCATGACCAGCCCCTATGTCAATGAACCCCTGTCACTCTGGAATGTAGAATCAATGGTGTTTTGCTTGTTGGTTGAGGTAGGCGTGTAACCAGGGGTGGAAATTAGCACCCGCCACTTCAAATATTTGAAGTGGCGGGTGAATTTGATCAACACACACGCCACTGTGGCGGGTTGGCAATTTGAACAGAAAAGGTGTTATTTGTCCTCCTGACATATAGGGGGCAGCAATGTGCTCGAGTTGCTGCTAAATGCAAGAAGGAGAAAAGTTTAGCAGACACTCTTTACCAGTTGGTGGCGGTATTGATTCCTTCAGTTGTTTACCAACCACCAATAAAAATCAAGAAGAAGAAGAAGAAGCATTAGCAATGTGGCAGAACATTTCGGGGGTTAAGCGGGTGGCAGACAACAAAAATGTTTTTCAAGAGTAGTCGAGGGAAGAACCGAAAGTTAAACAACGTTTTTTTTTTTTAACTAAATCAATGACGTCATGACATCGGTCAGTGTGCGTTCGGTGTTCTGACGATCTGTGCTTCCTCGTCAGATTTTCCTACCGTAGCACGGCTTAACAGCTATGTCTAACGGTCGGTGCTACCCGTCAAAAACTGCTACCGTCATGTTTACAAACCGAAAACTATAGCGGTTCGTGTTAATGTTAAATATCATCGGATACTGAAGTGGAAGCTTAGGAGTTAGGCTTAGCATAGCATTGGAACAATTTATATCCACGACGAAAACCTTTCTAAAACCTCAAAAATCACTTCCTTCCTCAGAATATCCTACCTGTTAAATATAAGCAGGTAGCACAAATAGATCTATGTATTAAAAGCAGCAAGTGTCTGCAAAACATTACAACTTACATACAAAAACTTACAAAAGCACAAAAAAATACTTCAAAAACACTCCACAGAAATAAATTTCACTTGTCTGAATTTTTTATGTACAGATATGCATTTTTTAATGGTTTAAAATAAAATAAGAAAAATCTAGTTATTTCCATGCAGTGTCCAGAAGGAGGTGTTGTTCAGCTTGTAGGGCACCACAACTGCTTCCACCCACCTCCATCATCATCATCATATGAAATTACTTTTTGTCACAACAAAAAATAGTGGTTAGTAAAATATTTGAGTGGCTGGTAAAAAATTTCCTACCCTGCATGTAACTAATATACAGTATCTTTCTAGGGTAAACAAACCAGAAGTTTACTACTCTGAGAAGCCATGGTGAATAAATCCTGTCCTGTCTGTCCTCAGAAATACAACTTAATCATACAAAAAGCACCAACAATAATACTAATTAATAATGAAACATAAAAGTATAAAAGATAAATGAAATATAATCAGGAAAAGATACTGCTATTCGGGTAATTACAGTCTTTTACCAACAGCTTAAGCTCAGTCACAAACTGGCCGAAAATTTCATTTTCTTCCTGAATCTTCTCATGAAATTTGTAACATGCAAAAATAGGATTTGCTTTGTGCTTGACATACGCCTCAGAGTTGTTATAGTACGTTTTCAGTACCTTTCTTTGATCTTGGGCGAGGTTCCATGTGCTGCTTTTCTCCCCTCTCCACAGAATCAAGTAGCTGCACTTCTCCTCCTCCTCATTGCACAGTGATCTGGTGAACATCAGCTCCACATTCTGTAGAAACATTCTCTATGTGTCTGTTAGGCACATTTTATCACTACTCCCATCTGAAAGTGGGTGGATGTTTTATTTACCTGTATTTTATTTAAAGCTATGTCAAGAAGAAACTGACTAAACATTTTACATCAAACAAAGAATCAATGCTGTCGAATTACATGCAGAAACTTAATGACATCCTTTTTTTATTCAAATCAGCTATGTGAAAAACTTCCACTGTCACAGTGACCACATCCAATTGCAGCAGAGAGACAAGTGGTGCATGAATGGCAAGCAGTTTTGTCATATTTTGCACACTTTGAAAGTCCTGTGGCAAGCCTTTTTAGTTATTTATTTGATATCCCTGATATCAAAAGCTATTAGCCATATTAGCTCTTAACTAGCTGAGAAACCAGGGGTAAATGTTTAAAAATGCATTTATTTTGTATTTTCACATTGTATATGCTATTCAGTTATTCATATTTTTGCCAGTAATTTTTTTTAATTTTTTTTACTGGAAATTCTTCTTTTGTTCTAGTGTAACACTCATTTTGTATGTTGGATGTTAATTGAATCTGGTCAGTTTAGATGTACGTTTGAACATTTCTGACTAAATTTTTTAGTTAAATAAAGTGAATTGTTTTTATTATTATACATTTTTTGACTTTTTTAACAGGCTGTGGAATTTAGCCATGACTCATCAGTATCAAGCCTTTAAAGGTTGTTGTCAAGGAAACCTTCCCCACACCATATGGTAGGAACCTTTGGGCTCTGTGATCCTCCTCTAAATCCACTTCTCTTATGTCTACAGTATATGTTGAGCAACAGCAGAATGGACCTGCACTTGGCTGAGCTGATCAACAAAAATAAGTGTTCATTCTGAGGCTACTGCACTGAAGTTAAAATAATTTTCACTTTTTGTGTGCACACTGGTCATGTGAGCTCATCACATGTCTAGCTTAACACAATGACCACAACAGTGTTTGGCAGCTTGATGTTAAGGTTGGCCTTTTGTTTGTGTGTTTTGTGAACCTCTGTAAGAAGCCAGCAAGTCAAGAAATTGTAAACTTGCTTTCTACTTAGTAGAAAGTAACCATGAGACTTGTGACTGTAAAGATGTGTATCCTGAGTTAAGTCTTATTAAGTCCCACATTCTTTTCCCCGCTGTTTGTTTTCCTTCTTGTTTGTAAAAGGAATGCCAGGGCTTTCCTCTGACAGCCTGACAGATTCAATTGCAGCAACAAAAATCCAATTCCTTGATGTTGTTCTGGTTTTCTAGAAATGAGCATCACAGCACAATCAGCAGAACATTAATAAAAATAAATCAGTAGGTCCATGGATTCATGCTATTAACACTGATCACCTGTAGTTTCACTAAAATTTGGAATTTCTGAGACCACTACAATCATGAACCTTTTTGCTTTTGAAGGAAGTGGTGTAGAAATACTAAAACTGTATGGTAATACTTATTATGTCACATTCAGTGTACCTGAGATTACATTTTAATGATGTGCACATTAAATAAAACATCTGACAGTTACTTGCAGTAAAAAATATACATCACACTGCTGTCACATAATTGACTGATTAGTGATAACTACATGAATGAGCAGTTGTTCAGATGTTTCTAATACAGTGCTTGAGGAGAGTTTGTCTTTGATAATTGTTCCAGGTAATTTACTTTGATTGCTCCAGATGATTAGCATCTCAGACTTTCAGCTGCTGAAACGAATAACATTATTGTGCTAATCAAATCTTGATTTATTTCCTGCCATTCTGTGCTCTTTGCTTTAATTTCAGACTGTGACAAATGTTTTCACTGCTCTCATTTGTAATTCCAAATTTTTATCCTTATCTGGATTTTGATTTGATGTATTAAATAAAGGGCTTATCATTTCTTCAATATTGTAGATTGCATATTGTATGGTTTATGCCAGAGTTCTAGAATAAGATTATTTCATACAGAAAAATAATAATCTTTCCATTTTGGTCAAAGATTAAAAAGAACATTATGTGCAATCTCATGGAATATTACAATGTCTTGGTTTGTCTTTCATGATCTATTAGTGCTTGAAGTATGTTATGTGAATGTTTTGAGTTGAGTCTCACACCGGGGGCCATTTTTTAAATATCCAATCTTGTTGAACATGGTCTGTATAACACTACATGAACGTAAGTTCCTAACGCCTCCTTGTGGCCAACTCTTAACAGTACATCTCCCTTTTTTTTTTAATTGTAACAACACTTTAAAGTTGTGTCACATCTTTATATGAAATGAAACAGTAAGTAACACCCAACCCAACTTTCCTCAGTCTCTACATTAGCACATTCCAATCACCAATCCTCTGCATTTAATTAAATTTTTAACATTCTTCTATCAGTCTCTTTGGTTTCATTGTTTGTCTGCTTGGTCTTCTGTGCATCATCTCTAGGTACTGATGTTGTGTTTATCATGTGCCATGCTGTCTGTGACTTTCGTTGGTGTTTGTTCCGCATTTCCGTGCATTATCAGTCCATCTGTATGGTCATTCTCAGGTTCCTCCATCTTCATAAGTGGAACTTTAAGCAAATGTCGACGGTTCCTTCTCAGTATGTTTCCATACTTAGTCTGTATCTCATAAGATCTTGGTGTTGTCTCCTTGCTGACTTTAGCAAGCAGTCCCCACTGTCCATCACACCTGGCCCGGACCATGTCCTCTTTCTCCAACTGACATGAAGGTCTAGCTGATCTGCCATATGCTTGTTTTTGTCTGTTGCTCTTTTCTGTATGTCCATCGTTTTTCTCCATCAGATGTTCTGCTGATGGAAGTTTGGTTCTCAGTCATCTATTCATAAGAAGTTCTGCTGGTGAAAGTCCTTCTTCCAGAGGTGAAGTGCTGTAATTCAGCAAACTGAGATAAGGATCCCCTCCAGTCTCAGCTACTTTCTTGAAGAGTCTCGACATGATCAGAACTCCTTTTTCAGCCAGGCCATTTCACTGTGGAAACAGTGGAATTGAAGTGATGTGATCAAATCCATACATCTTTGCAAAATCTTTGTATTCCTGGCTGCTGAATTGTGGACCATTATCACTCACCACTGTCTCTGGGATTCCTTGCCTTGCAAAAGTGACTTTGGTGTGTTGTATCACTTGCTTTGCAGTTGTATCAGATAACAGTGCAACTTATGGATAGTTTGATAAATAATCTATTACAACGAGATAACTTCTCCCTGACAAGCTGAACAAGTCGGTTCCTATTTTACTCCATGGTTTCGCCGGTCTACAGTGAAACATGAGTGGTTCTCTAGGCTGTTGGTACCTGTTGGTGTCTTTGACATGTCTCACAGCACTGCACCAGACACTCAATATCTTTGTTCATATTAGGCCAATACAGTAAATCTCTTGCTCACCTCTTGCACTTTTCTATGCCTAAATGGCCTTCATGTATGAGCTTTGTCATTTCTGGGCACATTGAGGTCAGTATTACAGTTCTGTTCCCTTTCAGTAAAATGCCATTCATCACAGTGAGTTCTTCTTTGAAATTTTGATATGGATGGATCAGTCTCAGATCACCTGGCTGCAGGATTCTTTCAATTACTACTTGGAGCTCTTTGTCCTCTTTTGTTGCTGTCACAATCTGTCTCCATTTCTCTTCTGACACCGGCATATGCTTTGTATGCTGTCCACATGCACTTGCACATCATATTCTGTAGAACTTGGACCTGTGGTGTTCAGTGATGCTCTGCTGAGTGCATCAGCCATGACCAAATATTTTCCTGGTGTGACCTTGAACAGCATATTGTATTTTTGCAACCGTAGCATTAGTCTTTGTATTCGTGGGGGTGCATCTCCTAGTGGTTTAGTTGAAATTGCAGTTAATGGTTTGTGATCTGTCTCTAGCATCACATTTATTCCATAGATGTATTCATGAAACGTTTCACATCTTAACACTGCTCCCAGTGTCTCCTTCTCATTTTATGTATAGTTTCTTTCAGCTGATGGTCCGTGAAGCATAGGCGACTGGAAACCATGCTAAGCTATAGTTTTGAAGCAAGACTGCTCCCAGTCCATCTTTTGATGCATCAATGGAAGAGAGTGATCATAAAACTTTAACAATGTATCTTTTGATCATTTCCCACTCAGCTTCGTGATGATGTTCTCACTGCCATTCAGTTTTATCCTCTAACAAGCTTCTCAGTGCTTTAGTTTTCACTGACAGGTTCAAAATAAATCTTCCCACATAATTCACCAAACCTAGTGAGTGCTCTTTGAAGGTCGACTTTGTCCTTTGGTGGTGGCATGTCAGTTATTGCTCTTACTTTTTCGGGGTCTGGCTGGATTCCAGCAGCTGACAGTTTGTCTCCCAAGTAAGTAATTTCACTTACTCCAAACTGACATTTCTGTTTGTTTAACTTCCAGACTCCCGTGCTTTTTTCATCACCTTCTTCAATCTTTTGTCATGCTCCTTCCTTGTAGCTCCCCACACAGCTACATCATCCAGAAACACTCCAACTCTTTCCATCCCATTGATCTGTTGCTGCACAGTTCTCTGAAAGACTTCAGGTGTGGATGCGATCCCAAAGGGCATACGACAAAAGCGGTGTCTGCCAAACGGTGTATTAAATGTGCACAGCTTTGCACTTTCTTCATCCAGTTTAATCTGGTAAAACCCAGAAGACACATCCAATTTTGAAAAGAAATTTGCTCCTGCCATTGCACTGGTTATGTCTGACTTGGTTGTCAGTTTGTAGTGTTCTCTTTTGATCTACTTGTTTAGATCTTTTGGGTTGATGCACAGTCGTAAATCTCAATTTTTCTTTTCCAGAATAACAAGTGAATTGACCCAGTTTGTAGGTTCTTCAACTTTTTTCACTATTCTGTTGTCTGTGAAGGATTTTAGTTATTTTCTCAGTCTTTCCTTCAGAGCTACAGAAACTTTTCTTGCAGCATGGATGACTGGCACAGGATTTTCTTTCAGCTGTATTTTATACTTGGTTGGTAGGCATCCTACACCGTGAAATACATTCTTGAATTCAGCCTTGATCTCTGCTGATGTGCCTTGATTTTCCTCTTCCAGTTGTTCTTTTTTGCCTCTAGGTGTTACTAGAGTGCTATCAATGACATGAACTCTTTTAGCAAGTCCCAGCCTTTCACTTGCTTTTAGTCCTAGGATAGCTTGTATGTTTTCTTCAATCAGAACAAATTGTGTGCTGAAAGATTACCCCTTTCCTGAAAGAGTGGCTTTAAACTCTCCATTAGTAGGGATTGATTGGTTTTTGAATGCTCTCAATTGTAACTTTGTAGGTTTCACTGTGAGCTTTTTACTGAGTCTTTTAAAATATTTCATTGGCAGTATGTTTACTTGTGCGCTTGTATCTATCTTCATTGGGACTGCAACACCATTCATCTGCAAGTCTGTTATCCACTCATCCTTGCTGTCACTTGTGTTGAGCATTACTGCTTCCACATAAAATGGTTCGCCATCCTCACTGTATGTTTCAGACTTAAATTGTTCCACAATATGCACTTTTTTTCATAAAGCAGCATTTAGCATAATGATTCTTTCTTCCGCATTTTCTGCAATCTTTCTCATATGGAGGGCATTCTTTTGGAGCATATTTCCCTCCACATCTGTCACAGTCCTTGTCTTTTTGTCTTTGGAACAACTTCTTATTTCTTCTCTTCTTTCTCTGCTGCACCACATGAACTGTGGCTGAATCACTTTTATTGACAAAATATCTCAACTGTATTTTCTGTATCTACTGACTGCTTTTTCCAAGGTAAGATCTGCTTCTTTTAAAACCTGCATCCTTAATTTGGTCTCTTATTATTAAATTACACAGTGTACCAAAGTTGCAGGATTGACTTTTTAACCGCAGATCTGTTACATGCTGCTCAATAGACTCATCCTCTTTTTGTAGTCTATTTCTGAACACATACTGTTCATATGTCTCATTTATCCTTGGTGTGCAGTAGTCCTCAAACATTTTTTTATCACCGCTTCAAAGTCATCTGCCTCCTCATCCGCCAAGTTGAACGTGTTGTACACACCCAGCGCAGCACAACCTGTGACTGTTAGCAACAATGCTATCTTTCAGCGGTTGGCACTTTTGTCTTGTCCTATTGCAAGCAAATATAGCTCAAAACTATGCCTGAATACTCGCCAGTTCTCAAAAACGTTGCCCGAAAGCTTCAGCTCATCCGGTGGACGAATAGTACCACCGAATGGGGGGGGGGGGGGGGGGGGGGGGGGGGGGGGAGGNGGGGTGGTGGTGGTGGGGGGGGGGTAAGTCTTGTTCACTAGTGATGGTAGGATGGAACTGGAGATGATTCTGCAGGCCTCATCCGCAGTAATGAAGGTGTTGCTTTGGTCAGTCGTGGTGAAGAAAGAGTTGAATCGAAAGGCAGAGCTCTTAATTTACTGGTCCATCTATGCTCCAACCCTCAACTATGATCGTGAGGTTTGGATCATGACCAAAAGAGCGAGATCCGGAATACAAGTGGCTGAAATGAGCTTCCTTTGTAAGGTGACTGGGCTCAGACTTAGAGATAAATTGAGGAGCTCCATCATCCAGGGAGAGCTTGGAGTAGAGCTGCTGCTCCTTTGCATTGAATGGAGCCAGTTGAAGTGGTTCGGGCATCTGATTAGGATGCCTCCTGGGAGCCTCTCTTTAGAGGTGTTTTGGAGCATGTCCCACTGGGAAGAGACCTTGGGGAAGACCCAGAATTCGCTGGAGGGATTATATATCCTCTCTGGGGTGGGAATGCCTTGGGATCCACAGGAGGAGCTGGAGAGTGTCACTAGGGAGAGGGATGTCTGGGTTTCTCTCCTGGACCTTTCCCCCTTGATCTGACCACAGATAGAAGATGAATGACTCTCAAAGTTATAAATTTGTAGACATATAGCCAGTATTCCATTTTTGAGAGTTTGACAAAAAACCATCCAGTATTTTGTTAAATATTCTGATAACTGATAGACAAGTTGCCATGGTTTGAACCAAAGATGTCACACAATGTGTTTACAAGGTATTCATACACTGTTCTCACAGTATGTGTTGAGGAAAGTACTCAGTTACTACTATGCCAATTTATGGCCCAATATCTGTAAAATTATCTGACTGAAAGTCATTGGTGTTTTCTAAGGTGAGCTGGTCGTGGTGGCCATTTTGAATTTTGTTGAGTTCAAAAGATAATCAGTTTTAGCTGTTGATCAAATGATTTACTTTGTGAAAGTTTAATTAAAATCTGTTCAGTGGTTAATGAAAACTTTTTGCTGAGAACAGAGTTGATCCTAATAGGAATACCTCAGTGTCTGTAAAATAGTCATTTTTGTGAAGGCTAAAATTGCTTGGCTGTGAAGTGTTTATTCTCACCACAAGACAAAAAAAACAAAAAAAACAATACAAAGGTGGAGCTAAAATAAAGAAAAAAACACTGTTTGAGATGAAAAAAAAATTAACAACATAAAATAATGTTCAGTTTTATAAACACAATGTGCATTAAATGCCAGAGCTAATTTCACAGTCCACGGAAGGGCAAGAGTTCAGGCGGTCAGCCAAAGGGCAAGAGTTCATGTAGACGGCCCGGGAACCATCCACAGCTTGGCAAGAGTTCAAGTGGATGGCCTGGGAACCGTCCACAGCGTGGCCAAAGTTTAGGTAGACGACCCGGGTGCCGCCCTTGGCAGGTCAGACGAGGGCAACGCAGACTGGAGTGAGGCGTCCTCCCAGACCCTCGGCAAAACAGGCTGGAGCGAGGCGTCCACCAGGACCCTCGGCCAAGCGGGCTGGAGCGAGGTGTCTTCCCTGACCCTCGGCGAAGCAGAGTACCCTGGAAGCCCAACAAACCCTGGGAGTGAATATCCAGGGAGGCCCGAAAACCCAGGAGGTGGACGTCCGCGACCCTCTCGGAAGCTGAGGGAGAAGTGTCGACATCCACGACCCTCTCGAAGACACAGGATGGTGGAGCGTCATCCTGACCGACCCCCACTGAGACACTGTGGTGTGGAGCGTCGTCTCGGCCAACCCCCACTGAGACAAAGGATGGTGGAGCTGAGGCGGCATTTGCCTGGCCCACCGGAGAAGCAGACTTGGCAGACTCTGAAGGCTCTGAGGACTCTGCAGAGGGCGCTGGATGCTTTGAGGACTGTGAGCGAGACTAGAGGCACTGCACGCGGTTCTGAAGAGCGAGACCGGTGGCACTGCAGGCTGCGCTGAGAGGCTGTGAGCAGCACTGAAGAGGCTGTGAACGGAGCTGGAGAGGCTTTGAGCGTAGCTTGAGAACTGGCTGGCTTGGATGACTGAGTGGAACAGGCTGGCTTGGGTGCATTGAGCAATTGTCCTTTTAACCGGGTTATTTCTTTAACAAAAGTTCATGAACATGGATGTACCGAGAAGACCAGGTTGGGACAGGAGGGTATTTTCGATGATATTGCACATGAGAATATTGTGTTTTGAATCCGGGTTATTTTTTAAAGATGTGAACAGTCTTTGAATTTGTGATAAAATGACCAAAAGTTCAGCAGGATTGAGTTCAGAAGCTGTAAGGTGGTCGTGTTCAGAGACATGAAACTGAGAAGGTGGAGCCGTAGTGGAAGCCGCGGCCGATGGAGGAGAGATGACTGCTGCAGCTGACGAGGGCGTGATGGCTGCACCAGATTTTTTGTTTTGTTTTTTTTTGCTGCCACGTCAGCTTTTTATTTTCTTGTTTTCCTTTTGTTAATAAAGTTTAGTTTTATGTTTTCTAAGCCACGAGTCTGTGTATTGGGTTTGCCTCGCTCAGCCATAACACTTGTGCCAAGAAATGACAGATGTTCTTGAAAAAAGCAAAAAAGATTCAAGTCAGAGGCTAAAATCAAACTTATCCTTTTAAATATTGCAATAATTGTATTTATTAACAGAAAGCAATACCAAATGAAATTGTTATAATGACTGCTTTCTGAAAGTTTCATTAAAATCTGTCCAGTGATTCATAAGATATTTGGCTCATGGTACAGTCAAACATACACATACAACAGAAACAGGGGAAAAAACAAAACAACAACAAAAAAAAACGTTTATCCTGAGCTTGTAGTCTTTTATTTCTGAGAACTTTAATAATTTCTCACATGGTTGTTTGTTTTTTTGTATTTTTTTTCTTTGATTCAGTATGTTGATTGCAGACATTGCTTTCTGCACAGCTCCTTTAAGGTCCCACCACCACATGTTATTCAGGTTGATGTCTAGTCTTTCACTGGACCATTGCAGCACCTTATTTTTTTTTGTTTTGTTTTTTTCTTTTTCAGCTATTCTGTCGTACATTTGCTGCTATCTGGGTTAATTGTGCTTTTGTATCATCACCCAGTTTGGTCCAAGCTTTAGCTGTTTAGTTAGCTCATTTGAATCCTAAATCCTTTGGTCTACAGAGAAGTTCCTCTACTGTGGTTATCAGTGTTTGTGCTGAAATGCTGCTTTTGTTTTTTTTGCAATCGTTTTGTTGTGTAAACAGCTCTACTTACATCTCATCTGCCCAAACAATATTGTTTCAGAAGTCTTCTTGTTTCTGTAGATCAAACTGTACAAACCTAAGTTGTGCTGCCATGTCACTTTTCTCTTTCAACCCTACTGTCATGATCGGGGTGGAAGGAGGCGAACCCAGTATGCAGACTCATGATGGACAAACTAATTTATTAAATAAATAATCAAAAATCCAAAAACAAAGGCTGTTGTGGCAGCAAAACCTAAACTAAATACAAAAACATTAACTAACTAAACAAAACCTGAACAGACCTAAGACAAGACATGAACCAATGGGAGACGACGAGACAAGCGCAAATGGAAGGACAACATATCAGGGAGGCAAAGTGTGACAATGAACCAGCAGGGAAATGTGGAAAGTGACTGGGTTTTAAAGGCAGAGGGTGATTAGTGGAAGTGGGCACAGGTGAGATGATTATGGAGCTAGAGGCAGGTGTAGATGGGTGAGAAAAGGGAAGAGAGAGAGAGTAACTGAGGAGAAGTGAATGGTGGCTGAGGCACAGGGAAGAGACTACTAAATAACACAAACAATAAACTCGAACTGAGACATGAAGACAAAACAAAATACAAAACCCCAGATCCGAACACCTTCCAAACAGGCTATTCTTGTTCAGTCTTTTTCTACTTGTCCTGTCATGACCTTTAACCTTTAATCTACTAACTGAGGCCTGTAGAGTCTGAGATAAACTCATTTCGTTGAACATTGCACAATCTTACCTCGTGGTGAATTTGCTTGGACATCCACTCCTTGGAAAGATTGGCAACTGTCTCAAATGTGAATAATCTTTCTCTCTGTAAAGAGAAAGGGTAGGCAACCCTGGTCCTCGAGGGCCACTATCCTGCATGTTTTACTTGTTTCCCTGTTCTAACACACCTGATTCAGTAGTTAAATTAGTTCTCCATGTTCTGCAGACACCCATTGATCCAAATCAGGTGAGTTGGAGCAGAGAAAGAAGTAAAACATGCAGGATAGTGGCCCTCGAGGACCAGGATTGTCTACCCCTGCTGTAGAATGATGGACTCTAAATAGTTTGGACCTTTCCCAGAAGGATGGGCAGCAATAGTTGCTTCTTTAAGTTCATTACTGAGGTTCTCCCACCCTTGCATTGTGTTAACACAAACGTTTATTCAGCAGCAAAAATAACAAAAATCCTGTAGAAGTAGAAAGGCTGGACTTAGTTTTTCCACAGACAGCCTTTCCATTTTGTTTTTGCTTACCAAATAATGATATGGTGGAATCTGTTGTCTGTTTTTGTTCAGGTGAGATTAGAGTTAAATCATTTTAGAATGTACAATGACTTCCATGGATTTCACACTGAAACAGCATATGCTTAAATTGAGCAAACAGTAGATACAAACAAGTCCAGATTAATACAACAGTGGGCACACATAAATCCAAGCACAGTTTTTGGACATCTTAATGAATGTGGAATTACTGTAAGTGCACTTGACACCTCCCTTGAGACACCTTTATTTAAATATGCAAATAGATAGAAATATGCTCAGCACATTTACTGAATGATCAAAAATCATGTTTACCATTGTCAAGTCAATGATGCATAACATCACAGCAAGCCAAAGTATTGTCAGATTTGTATTCTAGTTTCATGCTAATTAAGTTCACCAAACCATTGATACTTCCATTCACATCATGTCTATCATAACTCAGAACTTTAAGTCTTCTGCTTGTGTTTCTCTAATAAGACTGACAAAATGAATCTTTATTTTTATATGTTTCCTTAGTACCTGCCAGGATCACTAATATTTCAAAGGACATCACAGTGAATGAGGGCAGCAACGTCAATCTTTTCTGCCTAGCAGTCGGTAGACCAGAGGCCAACATCATTTGGAAGCATCAATCACCAAGAGGTAGGACGTGAATGTTGTTGTTCTTCTTCTTTTTTCACTTTTACACACAGAAAAATAATTTGTTTGCTAAAATAAAGTTTATTTGTAAACTTTCCTAACTTCAGAAATATTGTATTTGCATTTATAGCTTTATTTTGTTCATTATAAACAAGGTTATAAAGGTTAGTAAAGCAATCATTTTTGTCCATTGTAGTATTTTTATTGCTTTGTTTACCACTAAGTCACATTTAGGTTACAGTTTTTTTTTTAATTTTATATCTTTATTTTCAGAAGTAGCAGCTGCCATTCAACACAAGAAAAGGCAAAGGGTCATTTTTGGTCCTGTTTTACTCTCTAAAAAAGTATGACATTTGAAGGGCACTTTTTGTGTAATTCTGGTGTGGGTCCAAAGCTGTGAAAAATGGTGAGGTTTGCGTTAGGAAGAGCATCTTGCTTAAAACTGGTGCCAAAAGAAACATGCAGCTCTACTGTTAAAGTTTTTCTTTTTTTTAATAAATTCAAGGATTCAGAAAATTGCTATTAGGAGCACTTTTATTCTTGCAAGACTTCACTTACAGTACAAATGATGATGCTCACAGGTTGCTTCTCTGAGACAGTCTTACAAGGTATCACATAATAATATAATTTAAAATAGAAATTCTTTAGCAGTTTACACTAAACAACTAAATGGCTTAAATAGTTGCCCTTTGACATCCTACCTTAAGGGTTGTCATGCAATCTTCTTTGAACTTCTAGTATCTGAAGACTTGACCCTGTCAGGATTTGGGTCTTCTTTGTGTTTTTGTATTTGGTTTATTGTTTCGTTTGTTGTCTTCATGTTTAGTGTTGTTTCTATGTCTCTGTCATCATTTACTTCTCCTCAGTCTATCACTTGGTCGCCTGTCATGCCCATCTACACCTGCTCCTAGTTTTTTAATCATCTCACCTGTGCCCACCTCCCCTAATTACCTCCTCTTTCTAAAACCTGATCATGTCCTCCACATGTCGCTGGTCCGTTGACGCTTCATGCACTGTCTGGTTCTCTTCTCTTCTTGCCTCTCTTGTTTGCTCATGTTCAGTCAGGATTTTGTTATGTTTAGTCTTGCTGCCACGTAAGCCCTTGTTTAGTTTTTATTTTAATAAATTAGTTTATTTTCTGTAAATGATGAGTCTGCGCTGTGGGTTCGCCTCACTCTCCTGCCAACCTGACAGACCCACCTTTGTCATCTGGTATAGAATGAAACTGACTCTTTGTTCTCTTCTTACATGACCATTCTTAACTTAGCCAAAGAGTTATAAATACTTTAAATTCATGTCACATCCATTTTACACAGATTGTATCATTCTATATTCAATTCAATTTGTTTATATAGGGCCAAGTCACAACAAAAGTTGTCTCAGGGCACTGTGCAAAAACATTCACAAAAAATTTAAAATGTGAGATAGAAAAATGTATCTTTCTAAGGAAGCCAGCAGATTGCATTGAATCTTCACCTTATTGCAGTCTCCCATCCCGAGCAAGCACATTGGTGACAGTGAAAAGGAAAAACTCCCTTTTAACAGGAAGAAACCTCCACCAGAGCCAAGCTCCATCTGCTTCGACCGGCTGGCATTAGAGGACAGGAAAGAGATACAGACAAACAGAAAATGTTTGTCCTCTCTGACAGACTCTCCTCTCTTTGTAGCTTATGTTTGCAGGTGACACAACACTACAGCAGCAAAGAGCGTGTACACTAAATGTAAACGTTAGTCTTCTTCATTATTACTATTGTTGTTGTTACTTTTATTGTATTATTAAGATTTTATTAAAGACACAGAGCATTTGGTTTATAAGAGAAACTGAAATGACAATTGCTGATATCAATTAATGTAAGAAATGGCAGGGAGATTAAAAAAACAAGTTCAAAACAAACAAGCTTTAATATAAAAGTATAGTTTAATTGCAAATCAGCATTATAGTATTGATAATAGGGATGATAATAATACTATAATAACAATCATACTGTAATATTAATAATTGTAGTAGAGGCACAGAGAGGATATAAATAATATGTATGTTTACACATACTGCTCTACACACTCAGCCCCCCAGCTGAACTGAACAGGTCAGAAATGATAAAGGCTAGGATATACTAAACTAAAATAAACAAAAAAGTAAATTTATGTAAAACAGGCTAAACTAAAATATAAAGTAAGCTTAGCCAAGCAAACTGAAATTAGTTTAGGCAAAGGCTGAGGAAAACCAAACTAAGATATAATAAGCTAACATAAACATAAACTAAACTAAGATTTAAGAACCTCAGCTGAACAGACTAAGATAAACTATACTTTTGCTAATGCTAATTCAACTAAAGTTTCAGCTAATTCAACTATGCTAATGAGACTAAGGGGGAGGGAGGAAGTGAGGGAACAACATTTAACATCAGAGGAGAAGGGAGGGAGGAATTAAGAGGGTGACAGCGATGGTGGAGAACCTTCCACAGGTACTGTTTTAGATAGGCCTCAGAGATAGATAGTCCTGATAGCGCCCTTGAGACCTACCTGGGACAGATCCACAGATGTCCTGGGGAAGAATAGCATTGAGTTTACATAACATCCAGGAGAATTTTGAGATAGCCAGCCTTCCAAGGTCGACTCAGTGGAGCCAGATTCAGATAGCAGAATTGTTTAGGTCAGATCGATGCCATTAATTTGAAGCCAGCCTTAAGAGTTGCACTGGTACATGTCAGTGGCGAATCCAAAGAGCCAAATTAATGTGTCCTCCATGCATGGCCCGAGTCAGTAACTTCTCCAAAGTCGATTCTATTCAGCCAGCAAGTTCTAAGGTCCACAGCTGGCCCATGATTCATAAGAGTCACATCCAGTATGCACCTATGTTCACAAAGCAACTGAGTCTGAGTGTGCACCCACACAAACAACCCCACACCAAGAGGACAGCAACCTGCAGGCAGACCCCCAATGATGCTGTCAGAGACCCCAGCTGCCCCTAAAACCCCAGCACCCACTGAACCAGTACAGGCACTAGGGCAGGAGCAAACTGCACCCCCCAAGCCCAGCCTAGGCCCGCCCCCGTGGTGTGTGTCTGTGCTAGTGAGACAACAGTATAAAGATTAAAAGCAGAAGCCCCAACAAGTTCTGTATACATTCCTTTTTGAATTATACTCACACCGAGGTGTTTGCATTTGGATGTGTTTGTGTCAACAGGAAAGATAATGGGCTATCTTACTTGAGTTGAACCGTTGAAAAACTAGACAGTGTGGAGAAATCTCTGGGAAAGTAAAGAAACTCTTCCTGGCATTACAAATCTTAAATGCTTTTTCTTGCAGAGTGACATTTTCCAGACAAGCATTTTGCTAGACCCCAGCTGCAATAATGAAATGTTCTTTCTGAGGACAGTTTTTGTTGTTAGTTTGGCAATAAAGAGAGCAACCATCTCAGTTAGTTACTGCATTCTGTGACTGCCTCAGATCTGCCACATGAATGCTTGCCATTTGTTGATTGTTTGTCCACAGTACGCCAATTAAAACACTTTCACACTTACATTTTTAGGAACATAAAAGACTGTATGTTAGCAGCTGTTTCATGCTTAGAAATGTCTTAAATCTCATTCTGAAACTGACATGTGACACTAGAAAACACTCCTAAAACTAGCCATTTTTAAAGAAATGCATATTGTCTGCCCCCTTGCAAAAAAAATCTCATATGATCTGTTAGCACTAAGAGTAACTCTCAAGTACTACTAGACCAAATTTTAGAGTTATTACCATTTTTGTGTTTGTTGAATTTGATTTGGTGTGGCAGCCATGTTTACCATGAAAAGTTAATTAGTTGTCGATGTACATTCAATCATTACTTTCTGAGTTTTATTAAAATTTGCGCACTGGTTCATGAGATGTTTTGCAAACAAACAGACAAATAAATGAACAGACAAACACAGGATCATCGGCCTCTCCTGGGAGAGGGCAAAAAAAGAGGATTTTCTCAAGTTTATTTTAATATCAGTATTTGTTACCTATGAATAATCTAAGGTAATTTTTTTCATGATACCAAAGTGCCACCCTGTTTAAATACATCACTGGCTGTAAGATTCCCAAACCTCAATGATTTACAAATAATCTTCCCATAGAGATAGTGACTTGAGTGAGATTTTTGGGGTTAGTTGCAACCTAGAAATGTGTTGTCACTTTGTTCCTTTACACCTGCAGTCAACCTAGGTCTCACCTTTTTTTTTTTTATTCACAGCAATACTTTATCTCTGTTAAAGCACAAGAGGACTTCATAAATTATTCAGCAGTGTCTACTGACTCTAACTGGACGCCACCAGAAGAAATAAAAATATATTAAGAAAAACATATATGGGACATTGCACTATGGATCTCTCTAGCAAATTAGAATTTATTTTGGCACACATTTGTTAAGGGTCCATCTACCTAGTGATAAGAGAAAATAAATTTGTGTCTGGTTATGAACCTTTAAGCTGATGCAAGTTGATTAAACAATCTTCATTTCCAATGTGTTACTTCTCCTGATCTAAATTGTTAAGTGCAATGTTTATCAAAATAGTCTAAATCTTTTGACTGTATAATCCTAAACATAGTTTTTATGCAAACCATCCTGTTTAAAGATTCTTCTGTTTGAGATTAACTTATAGTAAATTTATAATATGTCATAAATTTGTTAATTCTTGCTGTAGAGTATTATCTTGTGTAAATTTACTGTTAAATGAACATTAAATCAGGTTCAGATAATATAGAGAAATTAATAAAGCAAAAATTCAGAATATCCCCAAATTTTGAGTGTTATTTTATCTTTTGTTGATCCTTATTGTTTGTTTGTGATTTTTATTGTTAATTTTATACTAAGAATCTAAAAGGCAAATTTGATCTCTTTACTGGTGTAATTATAATGATCAGAATTCCCTGAAATGAAGGAATTCTCTCCTGAAGTGTGGAAATCTGGTGAATAAATGAAGTAATGAAATGATTAAGTTCCTGTAAGGTACAGTCAGGTTAGGTTTTGTTGCATGACAAGGTTCAGTGGATTCATTTGAATCTCTTCTCAACTTCTTTTATGAAGATTTAGCTACTTGTTAATAAGTCAACTCTCAAGAATGTTTGGCTTAGCTCAGTCAGGTTGGAATGATCATGGTAAATATGTGACAAATATCAATATGTTTATTGGTACTTACTGTTAATATAATATACATAATATTCTCCCTTTTTTTGCATGTAAAAAAGGAGAATATCTTTGGTACATTGTGAGCTCTATATATGAAGGCTTTGAAAAGATTTATGTAAGAACTATATTGTATTATATATCTATCTATAAATATTCTATATATAAACTTACGTGTAAGACTTGCTTTACACTAGTTTGGACCCATTTTAAAGCTGACAGAGTTGTGCTCAGGACTTATGATTGTGTATTTTTCCATATTTAGATGAAATCATGTTTGAAACAAAGTTTTATCCAAGGGAAAAAATATATATATATATAACTTGTAAGTTGTTTTTTAATTATTTTGATCTGAGAAACAAACAGTTCTAACTTTGTAAAGTCATTCAAGAGGTAAAAGCAATTACAGCAGTTTTCTAAAAGTGTGCATCCAAAATAAAAACCTTGCAGGAAAAAAGCTATAGAATGAGATCCAATGTTTGGCTCATTATCACATAATGTGTGTTTGTTCTTTGACAATGCAATGCTTTGAGGCATTTCTTTTTTATTATACCTGAATATAGTGCAGCATCCATCCATCCATCCATTTTCTTTACCCGCTTCTCCATTCCGGGTCGCGGGGAGCTGGTGCCTATCCCCTATAGTGCAGCATAAACAAAGGAAAATCACGTGATTAGTCAATTAATTTATTGGTCAATTCTGTGTTTCTCAACAATTTTTTAAAACAGTTTGTAATTGTTTATATTAATAATATGTTATTATTTTGAACAACAGCTTATTTCCATTTTAGATTATAACAGTTTTTGTGGAAAAACAAAGTCCGTATACACACTAGAGCATATACTAATGCAGTGTTGACTGTTGACATTTTTACTTACAGTATTTCTTAAGCTCCATGTTTTATCGGCTGGCACCGAAGGCTAAAGGACAATAACATTTTTTTGCTTATAACTGCCAGTGTGTTTGTTTGTTTGTCTGAAGCATTTACCAGTTAAGAACCATTGGACAAATTTATTGAAACTCTCAGAAAGCAATCAATGGATGTACCTCAACAAGTGATGAAGTTTTGGAGATGGTCACCCCAGCTAAGTGACCTTAACAACAAGTAGAGTTTATGCCAAAGTTTAGGCAAATATGTCACGTAATGTGTTTTAAAATGTGTTGTGAATTAGTCTCATCTATGACCACACCAAAATTTAGTGAAATATTTGAAGAATTGACCAAACTGTAGCCAGTTTTCTGTTTTCTAAGATCAACTGTCCGTGGTCTCTTTTCTTTTGAGTTAACTCCTAAAGTTAATCATTTGCAGATGTGCATCCAATTATGCCTTTCTGAAAGTTGAATTAATTTTTTTTCTGTTTCACCAAGCTTTCTCAGCATGACGTGTTCTATAAAAACAAAGGTAGAAAAAATTTGGGAAAAGAAAAAAAAATCAGTGTGGAAGAGGGTTATTAAAAAAAATAAGTAGGTCTGCAGTGAGTTCATGAGTTGAACAAAGATGGATCAAGGGAAAAAACAGAAAAAAGGAATTTAAAAGCACAGGAGATTGAAGGAGATATCAGTTCACCAAGGTAATGCCAGTGTGCTTTTAGTAATGTCTTATCTGAAGCATTTTGCACATAAAAGCCATTAGAAAGGTTCAGACAAGTGCAGGCTGTTCCGACTGAATGGCTTCTGCTTCCCCGTCCTCTGTCATTAATCTCCAAAGTGGTGTGAGTAGATCTCCATTGAAACTAAACCATTAATTACACGTTCAAAGGTGTCATTCGCACACACACACTTGTTTCCTTTTTAAGAGTGGTAAAGGGAAGAGTTTTTAATCTTGTGACTAGGGGTTAGAAGGAGTAATATTTCTTAAATAATTACTATATATCAATGTAATGAGTTGGTGAAATCTTTATCATGAAGGCTTCTTGCCAACAGAAAAGGGAATTTGTTTATTTGAATCGGAGTCTTGGCTGAAGACCTTTGTGAATGTGAAACAGTTTCAGTGGAAGCCAAAAAAGCTTATATAATGGCTTTATTTCAAGCATTTTCTATCTCTTAAATTGCAACACTGCTGCCTTGGTGTAAGCAAATGTTCAAGAATTCAATGCAGTTGTTAACTATTTTAAAACGATTGTGGTTCTGACCCAGCAAAGGTAAATATAGCTGGTTCATCCATCCGGTTTTTCCATCCAGCCTCAATACATCTTCTCAACAAAAAAATGTTTCAATGTTTCCACCACTTTATTGATTATGCCTTTGTAGAGTGTGGGAATGGCTGCATCATTATTTTCAACGTGGGATGATCATGTTCTGTCATGATCAACTGATCATGATCTGATTTTCAACTCCTGAATATGGATGCAAATCTTTGCAAAAAAGTTGCAATGGACCTTGTAATTTGTTTTGCCCTTTCCAAGCTTAATGGAAACTAGGGCTGCACAGTTGATCAAAAATCTAATCACAATCAGAGGTGGAAAGAGTACATTTTTTATTTTTACTTGTATTAAAATCTACTCATGTAAAAATACAGTCCTTAAAAATTTACTTTGAGTAAAATTGAATTAGTTCCTTATTGTTTTGTTTTTTACATCAAGAGGGCATCTTCTGAAATGCATAATGAAGAGAAGGGTCTTTAAAAAAAAAAAAACAAGCTCTTAAACTGAATAAAAAGCCTCATAATTACAGGTGCTGGTCATAAAATTAGAATATCATGAAAAAGTAGATTGATTTCAGTAATTCCATTTAAAAAGTGAAACTTGTATATTATATTCATACATTACATACAAACTCATATATTTCAAATGTTTATTTCGTTTAATTTTGATGAT
>NC_051442.1:24366134-24372777 GCF_001649575.2 Kryptolebias marmoratus
AAAAAAAAAAATTTTTAAATAAATTTTTGTTTCGTAAAAAAATATTTTTATGGTTAAAAAGTTTTTAAGATGTTTTTTTGTTTGACATTATTATTTTTTTGATTGAATACTACTTTTTTTTGTTTGACATGATTTTTTTTTGATTGAGTACTCCTTTTTTTGTTTGACATGATTTTTTTTTGATTGAATACTCCTTTTTTTGTTTGACATGATTTTTTTTTGATTGAATAATTGTGAAACAAATCTAACTCCATAGATTTTCATTTGTTGTCATTTGTAATCATCAAAATTAAACGAAATAAACATTTGAAATATATGAGTTTGTATGTAATGCATGAATATAATATACAACTTTCACTTTTTAAATGGAATTACTGAAATCAATCTACTTTTTCATGATATTCTAATTTTATGACCAGCACCTGTATCTCCACCAAAGAGATTATGTTTTCAGTAATGTTGGTGTGTTTTGATAATTATTAAAATGATTTAAAAACTACTGAGCAGATTTTGATGAAATTTTCAGGAAATCTTGGGGTTGTTGCAACAAACAAGTGATTATTTTGGTGGTGATTCAGTTTGTACTATCCTGCCCTGCTCTGAATTTTGATCACAGTTCATTCTTGTGACTACAGTGAGACAGTTCTTGCTCACAGAGACATAAGAATATATAAAAATGACTTTCAAAACAGTGAAAGGTATGAATATATATCAGACTTCTGCTAAAAAATAAAAATTTTCATATGGTTCTAATGCTTGGTCAGTGAATTAACAAAGGGCTGGAGCTTTTTCGTTCTCCTCTCGGTGGAGGAGGACACTTTTTTTCTCTGTCTCCCATACCCTCCCCTCTCTGCCCTGCTTTAGCTCTGTGTCTGTCTTTTCCTTTGGAGCCTCTCTTTGCATATCTTCCAAAATTTGTGAATTATGGATTTGGTCAGCTGGTGTCTCAACCCAATTGATCAAATTTTCTCAATGAGAAGACAGTTTGAGGGAACCCTCTTGTCCGAACGGAACATTTTTCTCCGGATACACAATGGACACCTAGCAGGAGCGGAGGATTGTGTGTCTGTTGATACTGTAAGTCGTGGATGTAAAAGATGTGCACACAATTGGATTTTTGATAACAGGCTTTCTGCTTTTTGGAGTTAGCGGTTACCTAGCATATCGAGAAATTCGAAAAACCTTGGCAGCTGTTCTGGCCACTGTGAGGCTGCCAGGCATGTGTGATGGGATCTGTGATCAACACTCAGACTATGATGTTACGTGAGGTGAATCGCAGACTGGATGTGATCCTTTCACAGGATCGCAGGCTAGATGCAGTTCCTGGACTCGGGGTTGAAGTGGGATAAATCTTGGAGAAAGTTGTTTGCTCTGATCTGGTGGAATAGACCTGGAATTTGGCTGTTTGGATTCACCATTGAGAAGCACCAGCAAAACTTTGAAGGCAGATGGAAAATAAGAGTCGGCCTGGCCCAAAACAATTATTGTTATGCAAATCTGGCTCCCTTGTGCCAGCCTTTGGCCAGCTATCTTCAGTTCCTCCTGGATTTAATGTAAATAACATGCTCTGCCCCCTCCCCTTGCCTGAGGACATCTGTGGATCTGCTCTGGGCTGGCTGATAAACATTCCATCATATTATCAAAGACAATGGCCTCTGTGACGGGATTCATGGACTTATCTGCAAACACACACACACACACACACACATTCATACAAACACACTACACTGACCTCCACTGTCTCTGCTTGTCTCTTCATGTGTTGTGACAGTTTTCAAAAGTATTTAATAACAGAAATAGAACTATGCAACAAAATTCTGGGGTGCCAGTCAGGTATCCCTCCTGACACATAGGATAATTTCATTCAAATACCTTTGCACACAATACAGCCACATAAGGACCGGACACACAAGGTGTTGACCCTCAATTGGTCAAATGACAACAGAAATTTTCTTTTTGAGCAACAGCACATGAAAAAAACTCAGCAACAACAACAACAAAAATATCGCTATTTTCCTGGCTTTGAAAGCTCAAGTGTCCATAAAGAGGAAATAAACAATTAAGTTAAAAAAAATGTCTTTACTGTCCTTTCCAAGGAGGTACAGGCTCCCATATAAATTTCCTTTTGCTCCACAGCAACAGCTGCAGAACAATGACACAACAACAAAAAATAACCATCACGCTACATAAGCCATAAACTTTCATATTTACAGGAAAGAAGAAAGAGAAAGAAAAAAAAATGTAAACACTTACAGTGTAGAATTCACACGGCAGATATGGAAACACAAAATAGGTTCCTACGTTTCTGTGATGGATAAACAATATTCAATATTACTATAGAGTGTAATGAGTATTTTACTTTGGGAACTTTTGAAAGTATAAGATGTCGCCATGTGCAATGGACCTACCGGAGTTTTAGTGGTGAGGGATTGAACAGCCTCAGCGCTGTGCCTAAAACAAGGTTTCCGATCTGGGATGCACGCTTGTGACGATTTGTGAAAACGTCTGTACGCTTCTAGCGTCAAAAGGTAACTGACTGAGCGTCCTGAGAGGCGTCGTATTTCCTGTCTCTCGTGAGCGTGCACGATGTTCGCGTCCCTGAAAAACAAGCGTCAGGTGTTGTGTCAAAAAAAAACAAACGCCCAAGCCTTTTCCCTGGGTTCTTGTGAGCGCCACGACGTTCGCGTCCCCGAGAAAACGAGCGTTAGGTGAGGAGACCAAACCTGTGCAACATAGCTCCAGAAATGAGCGGGTTGTCACAGTGTCACTCTGCTTGCTATCTGGACCTTGTGTGGCTTCTTTTTCTTCTGCTTCTGTTAGTCTACCCTTATCAAATAGATTTGTCTTATTAATGCTTCTCTAAGAGGAAAACGTATTCATATTTAAATGGTCTATTAAGACCTGTTATCACTGTATCAACCTCACATATTTCCTCTTAGATGAAAGTTTTTATCCAAGATAAAAAATATACTGTAAAATATTATCATTATCATTATAGCAACTGTTCTGTTAGCTGTTGAAATGCTTCCTCTTAGAGGAAAGTTTATTTATGTTTAAATGGTCTATTAGGTTATACATCACTGACCGACTTACAGATTGTTAGTTTACTCAAATTACTTGTCAAAGTTATACCAATCTTGCTTTTAGCTGCAGTTACTTGACTGATGTTTTTATTTCTGTATTTGATTCTGTAATTGCTTTGTGATTAGTATTCTTGATATTTTTAAATGGTTCCTCTTATAGAAAGGTTTATTCATGTTTGTTAGTTTACTCAAATTACCTGTTATAGTTATACCAATCTTACTATTAGCTAAATTTACCTGATTGATGTTTTTTTTTATTTCTGTATTTGATTCTGTTGTTGTTTCTGTGTTGTAAAGCACTTTGGATCAGCTTGCTGCTGAAAAGTGCTATATAAATAAATTTCACTTCACTTCACTATAAAGTGAGGTTAACAGTTTAATTGTTATGTGCTGCTCTAGAGCAGGTGATGAGTTTAACTTCATCTTAAACTGTAAGTAAAAAGCTCTGTCCATTCACTGATTTTTTTTTCCTCTCAGTGAGATCCTAAATAAAAACCTCAGACTGACACAGTCTAATTGACACATTTATATATCATTCATAGTTATACTACTGTGACATTTTAAACAGATTGGCAAATAATATAAACTGAAAAATCCATTGTCATTTTAAAAGTCAGTTTGTGCTCCACATTTAGATGCTGGCACTGTTTTAATTTTTAATTTAACTACAACACAATATTTATTCAGGGATATATGCTCAATTTATCATTTCATCTGTAAAAAGTAATTCATGGATCTAATTTTAGGTAAAATAATTCCATCTGACCAGATCTCACTTTTAAATTAACTTACATAATTTTCAGCAAACATGAGAAATGTGCTTGAAAACTTTGTGCCTCAAGAAGCTGCAGTTAAGACTACAGTAAAAAAAAGTGTGCTTTGTACAAAAAAATATTATCAGAACCATAACTTCAACTGATAATACAGCCTCTATAAAATAACTGAACTATTAATTTAATATTCAGACGGCTGCTGATTTGATGTGACTTAATAAAAATATTCCTACTGAAACATTATTGGCTTGAAATTTTAATGGGTCATTTACTGAGATAAGCAGGCTGTAATTTAAGTTATCAAATAAATAAATTGTTTTTATTTATTCTCATTGAAATTGGTATTATTTTTCATCAGGCTGTAAGTTTTATTTAGACCAGGTCCTGTCTGCTTACTGATTCTCTGACATGTTTTAAGGTGTGAGTTTGGGAGATAATGATCACATCAAGTTACGGCATTAGCTTAAGTAGTTACAAGGTGCTACAGACATACCTTTCCATCCGGGACAGTCCCAAAATTTGCCCCTGTCCTGCGTCCTGCATATAAGGGCGGGACACTCAAATGTCCTGCATTTGACAAGTGCTGGCGTGGCTAACGTGTTCATGCCAATTTCACTACCATGCGGCAGCACTAAGCACATGAGCCTGACTGGCTCATCAATATTCATCTTTCAGGCCTGGCTCTGCACAGGCTCATTTGTGTGCAGGCTCTAGAGAGGCCATTATTGATTTTTCTGCTGAGTAAACACAAAGCTGCTTGAGAACTGAAAGTGTTGTGGGTTTTAACATAGAAGAGTGGATTTGTCCTGAAGATATCTAAAGTAAGTACATATTAGGGCCTGGACTTTAATGTGCTAATTACAGTAAATTAATTACAAAAAACCCCAGCGTGAAACAATTAACTCAATTAACCACATTTTTCTCAGTTCTCGACTTTCTGTCACAGCAGTGACACACTGGTACTCATACTGCAGTGGCAGAAATGCACTTAGAGTTTGTTTGCCAGCTGCACAGTGATCAAGTTGTTTGGTAATTAGCAATATATGACAAGAAGAACATACTGCCTTATTAGGCGGGATCAATTTTTTTTAATCCCAATGGTAACATGAAGAAGAACGTATAGTAGTTGTCTAAGTTGAGCCTAAAATAATTTTCTCATCACAGCAACAAATGAAGCTTAAGGTATCATTCAAATACAAAATGTGTTACTGATGTTAGAAAAGTGAAGTGAACATCTGTTTTTGGAGGGCAAGTTGTATTTTCTGTTTGCATGTGTACTTGTTCTGTGTTACCAACCTTGAAGATTTCTCAGGATAGCTTGCTTTGTTACTGCATAAGGTCATAAGGATAATTTGTGATAAAAGTATAGTATGATGCAGTCAAGACAAACTCATGGTATTCAGTAGGTAAAAAAATAATTAAATAAGACCAATGCAATGTTAAAGTCTGATCTCAGAAAAAGTTCAGCTTAAAGGCTAGTTGTAAGTCAGTGTTCTACCTTTCAATAAATATATAATATACTGATTTTATTTTGTTTTAATTATCCTAAGAATTTAGCAAAATGAACTTAAAAGTCTGAAAAATTTATTGTTGTGAGTAGATTTAAAAAATGTATAAATTATACTCCCCTTGGAACTATTTTGCGTCACTGGAACTTACTAATACAAAAAGCTGTCCCTCTTTGCCATCAGCAAAGAATGGCAGGTATCTACAGAGCTAACACACATTAGCAATGATAGGCACTGATGTTTGACAAATTTTAACAAAGACTCTTATTTAACTTTAAAATTGTTGTTTTAAAACTTGCAAAACAAAAAGATATGTTTTAAAGTCACCGCAGCGCAGTGACTGATCCCAGTTTGGTGTACATTTTAGGAAATCCTCACACATCAGAGCAAATGGCATCAGGCTTAGGTCTCAAAAAAGTGGCATTAGGTTTCAGGTATCAAATAAAATGGCGTCAGGCGTCTGAAAAAAAGTGTCATATATCAGGTTTCAGAAAAAAGTGCCTCAGAGAGAAGCCTTCTGCAAGTGGCACTGTTGTCAGGATTTTAATTTTTATTTCTAACTTTATTTATCTTCACTGTTACAAACACAAATAGAAAACAAACTGATATCAGCACAAACACAAACAATATTCCACAAAGAGTGTGTGTGTGTGTGACACAATTTCCATCAGAGTAATGCCTGTTGATAAAACTGAGTTTAAGTTGCAACTTAGCTAAAATTTTAAAGCTCCTACTATTTTAAACATGTTAAAATTCCATAAAGAATAAAATTCCATAAAGATTCTGGCATCTCCAAACATTTTTAATCCATTTGTATGGAGTTAGATTTGTTTCACAATTATTCAATCAAAAAAAAAAAATCATGTCAAACAAAAAAGGAGTACTCAATCAAAAAAGAAATAACGTCAAACAAAAAAACATCCTAAAACCTTTTTAACCATAAAAATATTTTTTTACGAAACAAAATTTTATTTAAAGATTTTTTTTTTTGATTGAAGTCACTAATTTTTTGATTGAAACTCTTTTTTTTGGTTGAGTCGATTTTTTTTGGGTTGAACTCGTTTTCTTGCTTATACAACTTTATTTGCTTTGGGGAAGCTTACATGAACATTCTGGGCGGGGATTAAGGACGAGCGATGTAAGACGTCTCCCTATTGGTTAACGCTGACTGAAGCGACAGACCCTAAGTACGGAAGCGCATTGTTATCACACAGGAAAAAAAAAATTTGAACGCTATCACGTTCAAATGTGATACGTATCTTGTTAAAACGTGATAATT
>NC_051442.1:24374804-24381457 GCF_001649575.2 Kryptolebias marmoratus
ACAATAGCAGACATTGAGGACAGTTACAAGTACCTGGGAATACCACAAGCAAATGGCAACCTCGATGAGGCCACAAGGAAAGGAGCAACAGCAACATGATTGCAACATCAGGAAAAAGGAGCACGAGAAACTGGAGAAATACCAGGGCCTCAGAGAGGAACTGGAAAAGGCCTGGAAGGTAAAGACCACAGTGTGGTGATTGGTGGTTTGTGTGTGTGTGTGAGTGCTTCCTGGTGGGCGTTCCTGGGCAGGTGGTTGACGTCTCGTCACCACTCCTCCCACACCTGCAGTGGATCAGGCTGATCAGGAGAAGAGGAGTACTTAAGGCTGCGGTGGGAACCAGACCAGCGCTGGAGCATTGTTTGCCATGTGGTAAAGTGCAGAGCCTTTGTGAAACTTCGCTATTTTGTCAACCCTTGTTGTGACATTCATTTTTGTTTTTTTACCTCAAACCTGTTTTCAGGATTACCTGTCCGTTCTGAAACCAGTCTGGTCTGCACTCGAAGACTCACCGTCAAGTTAAGTACTCGTTCTGCTCATCTGAATCTGTCTGCTCCTGATCTTGCTGTCACCTGGAATCCCGGAACCTACCTGTCACCTTCTCTACCATCACCAAACCTTCACCGGAGAAAACTCACCTCGTCTTACCTGCTGCTCTCTGGAATCACCACCAGGCCTCCATCAGAAAATACTCACCCCGTCTTCTCCTCTGAGTCCTGGACTTCTCCTGTACCGTAAGAACAATTTCTGGAAAGATTACCTGCGCCATTCTTACTGTCCACTTCCTGAAAGACTCTAAGACTCACAATGTCCTCTATTCTCCAGGTCCCGGTTCCTGCTCCCATCCATTTAGTACCTGTCACTGTAAATAAAATCACTTACTGTTACATCTGGTCTCCGAGTCTGTCTGTTGCCGAGCTGCTCACTTGGGTATAGTCCGAATCCTGACACACAGTGGTGCCTGTGGTCATCGGGGCCCTCTGGGCAGTCACCCTCAAACTGGAGCAGTGGCTACAACAGATCCCAGGAACAACATCAGACATCTCAGTCCAGAAATGTGCAATTCTAGGCACAGCCAAGATACTGCGCAGAACCCTCAAGCTCCCAGGCCTCTGGTAGAGGACCCGAGCTCAGAGGATGAAACAAGACCACCCACAGAGGGTGAGAAGGGAATTTATTTATTTATTTTTATATATACATATACACACACATTTTGCATCTTTTTTTAAAATTAAATTGTTGAAAACATTAGATGAACTCAATGTAAAACTAGGCATTTCTTGTGAGTAAATGCACTCTTTACTTTTTAAAAATATTCGTAAATTCCAAATTCTTGACCATCTAGTGTGGTATAGTGAACTTCAGGATGATCATGTAGTGCAACCTTGTAAGTTGAAATGGCAAGAACATTTACATAGGCAATGTGTCTATGTAAAAAAAAGTACACTCATTTTATAGTTTAAGGCTATTTTTCACAAACTAAAACATTGATATTAACAGAGGTACAATGCATCATAAAAGTGTCCATACCCCTTGAATTTATCTGAATTTATCCTCATTGTGTCATGGTATAAGTACAAACTTCTAAGTATTTTATTGCAGCTTTAGTAGTAGGGAATGGAAGCTGGTCCGAGTTGATACAAAGATCGATGGAGCTAACTATAGGACAATACTAAAGAAATACTGTTTGACGTTGCAAAAGGTTTGAGACTGGCAGAGGTTCACCTTACAGCAGGAAAACGACCTAAAACATCCAACCAGAGCTACTATAGAATGGTTTGGATCATATTCAACTGTTGAATGTTTTTTGTCAAAGTCCAGACTGAAATCCATCTGGGAATTTGTAGAAAGACTTGCTTTCATAGACGTTCTTGAACCAATCTGACAGACCTGCAGCTGTTTCGTAAAGAAGAATAGACAAAAAATGTTTAGAAATCTGGTAGAAACATACCCAGAAGACTTGCAGCTGTAACAAAAGGTGGTTTTGTTGGGGGGGGGGACAAACGCACTCTACACATTTTAAATTTTTATTTGTAAACATTTTGAAAACCATGTTTTATTATCCCTCCACTTCACAATAATGTACTACTTTGAGTTGGTCTATCATATGAAATCCCAGTGAAATACTTTGAAGTTTGTAGGGACAAAAAGTTTAGAGGTATAAATATATTTTTCAAAGCACTATTACATTTATTCATTTTGCCAACACTGCATTAATGCTTTTTCTAGAGCCCTCTCCTACTTTAGGACATGATTTGTGTTGCTCTTAAGCCTTTTTTTAATGCAGATCAGACAGGTATTGCTGTTCTAACAGGAATGACAGGACATCTGTTGAGTGTGGAAGCTGTTCAATGATTGTCACCAAAACAGGTGACATTTATTGGAGGCTGACTCTACTGTCAGAAGATCAGCTTAAACGCTAAATTGTGAATATTACTGCTCTTCAGTAAAAATTTGGATTGGATTTTTTTCTCCACTTGGTCTCATAAGCATTTTCTATCTTGAAAATTACTACTTAATAACTGAGCTTGAATACTCTGTAATGGTTAAAACATACCAATTTTGGGGAAATGTAACTGAAATCAAATCCTAACATTCCTTTGAAGAATGCATTTCATTCACAGCTTTTCATGCCAGAGTTTTAAACTAAGATTAGAAAACACATTTATGCCTGTTTTGGTCAAACCTTTTAAATTATGTTACACACTATCTCCTGCAATATAGCAAAATCTTGCAGGATGTCAGCCCTAAAATAATGCGTTGAGAATGACTCAGCTGCTATCATATCAAATTTTAGCTAAATATCTAAAAATAATTAAAAGTTATAGCCATTTCTGTGTTGATTAGCTGTGTTTGGCTGAAATCAAAAGTTAATCAGTTGTAGACGTACATCCAATTATTAGATTTTGAAAGTTTCATTATAATCTGTTCAGTGGTTCATGAGGTATTTTGCTAAGAAACAAACAAACAGTGCTCATGCCTAAAAACTGCCAAAATATTAAAGGGGACCTATTATGCAAAATTCACTTAATGCATGTTTTTGTACTTCCATTTGAGTATCTACTGCTTCTAGAAACAGTCCAAGTACAAAAAAAAACAAAAAAAACCCAAACACCCAGCTGCTTTTTGACAATAAGTCAAAAACGACCTGTTTCAAAAACCTCTGGATTGTTGCATCACATTACATTACCTATCACATTACACATTACCCCGTTACCTAGCAACCCCAAGCCGAGCCCAGCCCCTCTCACCTAGCAACCCAGGTGGAGCTCCGCCCACTTCATTACAAGAAGACCATCACGTTTGTTCTGCTGGTTTTACTGCTGGAAAAGGAAAATGTTTTGATGTCGGCTGTGATATAAAACATGTGCATGTTCTCCCAGTCACAGAGAACAGAGCTGAGGGGCTTCATGTTAGTTTGGATGTCAATGTCCCCGCCATGTTGCCAAAGAAAGTTGTAGTTTGAACAGCTCAGCTGTCCCAGAAACACGTCTCTGTTAAAGTCACGGCAGGTTTGTCAAAACCAACATTAGAGCTATGTTAATAAAAGAGAAGAAAAGTTGAAAAAAACACATAAAACTGATCTTTACCAGGCGGCCGTCTGAACACTTTTCAGGTTTGGACCTGCTGATTGTTCATGTGCGCGAACACACACTCACACAGAGAAGCGCACACACATTATTCCACCTTTGCCTTTGCCTGCGGGTGCTAACACAAAACTTGTGTTGTTCTCCAGTTCAAAATAGATGTTCCATCTATCACTCGTCATGGTTCAGAGTCTGAGTTAGTGTCTGAATAGAATCACTGAGGAGTACTGACTGATAATTCTCTCCTTCAGGTCTTACGTCCTGCAGCTAGTTGACAAACCTGAAACCAAAACTCACATTATTTTTTAGAATAAAGTCTTGTTTTTGTTTTTAGTCTCAGAATGACTTAGACGGTGACGTAGACGGGCAACTCAGAGATCTATCACAAACTGTCAAACTCATCAGTGTACATTTTGTTCTCACTGTGGACAACCTGCTGTGTAATATTTATTTTTTAAAACCATTTCTATTAATTTAAAAAACATTTTAAAACATTTCTATTACCTTTTGCAGTCAGCTTTATTTGTTATCACAATATCTTATGAACCACAGATCATATTTTAATAAAACTTTCAGAAAAGTAATAATTACAGGAACATCTGCAACTGATCAACCTTTGGGGTCTGCTCAATTTACAATAACCACCAAAGTTAAGGGACTTTTGCAACTAAAAAACTGGCTATTTGGTAGTAGCTGAGATTCACTCATAATCTATACTGTAAGCACTAACTGATTGTGCAAGATCTGTTTTTTAAATTTAAAAAAGGTTTGACCAAGTAACTTTGGCTTTTTTAATATAGGATGATCTTTGTCCTGCTCTCGACAAAAGCGGATACATTTTTCTTCTCTCTGTCTCCCCCCCACCCCCATCTGCTTTTTAATTGTCTTTCTTTCTTCGGAGCCTCTCTTTGCATATTTTCCTAATTAAATTATTATGGATCTGGTCAGCTGGTCTCTCAATTCAATGGATCAAATTTTCTTGACAAGAAGACTGAGCACAGGAGAGCCCTTCTGCTCCGATAGGACATTATCAGCTGAACACACCTTGGATTCCTGGAGCAAGTGGAAGATTGTGTTTTTTTGGATAGTCAGTCGTGGATATTGAAGATGTATACATAATTGGATTTTTTACAGGATTTCTGCTTTTTGGGCTTGGCGGTTTCCTGGTGTTTTGTGAAATTCGGAAAACAAGGGAAGCTGTTCAAGGCTGCTTGGTCTGTGTGAAGGAATGTGGGAATGCAGTACAACACTCAGATTCAGTTGCTTTGCAAACAGAGGTGGATGGACCTTAGAACTCGCTGGCCGATTGGAATCGACCTTGGAGAAGTGACCACTTTTATTTAGCTGTTTGGGTCCGCCATTGAGATGTACCAGTAAGACTCTTAAGGCTGGCATGAGATTAATGGCTTCGATCTGACCTGATATCTGAATCTGGCTCCACTGAGTCTGCCTTGGAAGGTGGGGTATCGCAGAATTCTCCTGGATGTTATGTAAACTTGACACACTCCGCCCATCAGTTCCCCTCCCCCAGGACACATGTGGATCTGTGCCAGCTACCCTCCCAAGGCCGGCTGATAAAACTTTCCATCACTATCAGGACTAGGGCAGAGAGGCCTATCTGGGACAGTATCCTGCTTCATCTTCGCCCCTGCAGTTCGCCTACCAGCCTGGCATCGGGGTGGAAGACGCAGTCATCTTCTGACGCATAGATCTCTCTCTTACCTAGAGCAGGTGGGAAACACTGTAAGGGTCATGTTCTTTGACTTCTCCAGTGCTTTCAACACCATCCAGCTGGCACTGCTGAGAGGGAAGCTGGAGTGGACAGGCAGCTGACAGCATGGATCACCGATTACCTCACCAACAGACCACAGTACATGAGGCTCCATAACTGTGTGTCTGATGTGGTGGTCTGCAGCACAGGGGCACCACAGGGCACGGTCCTCTCACCCTTCCTGTTCAGTCTGTACACTTCAGACTTCAGGTAGAACTCAGACCACTGCCACCTTCAGAAGTTCTCGGATGGCACAGCCATTGTTGGATGCGTATCAGACGGGAACGATGAAGAATACAGGGGGGTCATCAGTGACTTTGTTGGCTGGTGTGAGACCAACGCTCTCCAAATCAACGCCAGCAAAACGAAGGAGATGGTCACTGACCTCAGGAGGAAGTCATCCCCTATAGCACCGGTGAACATCCAGGGAAAGGACATCAAGACAGTGGACTCTTACAAGTACCTGGGTGTTCACCTCAACAACAAGCTGGACTGGTCTACTAACAAAGACGTCCTATATAAGAAGGGCCAGAGTTGACTCCACCTGCTGTGGAGACTGAAGTCCTTCAGTGTATGCAGGACTCTGTTAAAGACCTTCTACGACACGGTGGTTGCATCAGCCTTCTTCTATGGAGTGGTCTGCTGGGGGACAGGATGTACTGAAAGGGACAGGAACAGGATCGACAAACTAGTACGGAGGTCAAGTTCTGTACTGGGGTGTCCTCTGGAGCCTGTGGTAGTGATGGGTGAGAGGAGGATGCTAGCTAAGCTGACAGCCATCATGGACAACCCCCGCCACCCTCGGCATGAAACTGTGGGAAGGATGAGCAGCTTCTTCAGCCAGAGACTCAAACATCCTCGCTGCAGGACGGAGTGCTTCCGTAGATCATTCATCCCAACCGCAGTTAGGCTGTATAACACAACATGATGTTATGAGTCACTTGGACACCTCACCTCCACTGCCATCACTTTGCGAACACCCTCCATAAACATTTCACTTATTTACTGTACTGTCATCTGTATATATAGTGTTCATTGGTGTATATTGCCTCTTTTACACGGACCCTAATTCAGAAGTCCAGCTCTACTCCGCTCTACTCGGCTCGGCTCTATAAAGAATGCATCGCGTTTACACCGGCCAGTTTGGTCGGCAGCAGAGGAACGCCTCCTCGTGTTGCGGGGTGCGGGGCCGCGGCTCGCTACCGAAACTTAGCGCAAGTTGTGTAAACAACGAAAGCGCTATGGACAACGTTGGCCCTGTGTTGTTGCTGTTTTTTAAACTTATGGGGATTCTC
>NC_051442.1:24381648-24384352 GCF_001649575.2 Kryptolebias marmoratus
ATAAACGCTGCAGGGTAAGCTAACGCTGTTGTTTATATTCCTACCTTCGCTCTTTATGCTTGCATCTGGTCACACCCACGACCAATGAGTGAACAGGAGCTAAGCTTGCTCCACCCACGAAGCAGGGCCGCCCGGTTGGACCCCGCTTCGAAGCAGGGACCAAAGAAGCAGGGACCAACCTCGAAAAAATGCTGGTGGAAACGTGTGCAAAGCAAGCCGAGTAGAGTGGAGCCAGGACCTTTAGAGCCAGTGGAAAAGGGGCATTTGTTAGCCTTACAGGACCTTCAGTTTAGTTTAGATTTAACTTTATATTTTTGTGTATTTTCATGATTTTTCTTAGATTTAATTTAGATTATCCTAGCTCATATTTTAGATAGTTGTGTGTGTTTTGACTGTATTTTTGTGTTCACATGTTGTAAAGCACTTTGTATCACCTTGTTGCTGCAAAGTGCTACATAAATGAATTTGACTTTACTTAACTGAAAGGTGGCAGATGATTTGAATTCCTTCAAGGAATGCAAAGATTTTTATTATCTACAAACTACCATTCTCCAAAAAGTACAGGCAATTATTGTGCTCCTTCCCATGACTTGTTCCTTTTACTAGGCTTTAGATTGCAACATTTATTGGATTTACTTTTGTAGAGACAGGATGGTATGTTAAGTTAACGATAACTGTTTTTAAGAACAGACAATTATTTTGACAAAATGACTAAAATTCTTGATTTTGCAGAAATATTGTTAAGGGATTATTAATTTAGCCTTTACATTTAACAACAGTTTAAGTTAATATTTTCCTATAAGGTTTGGATTTACTTTGTAACATTTTCCTTTAAAAAAAATGGGTCACTTAATAATTTTTGTAGGTTAATAGTGTCTGTGTAATAAATACTAGCAATATAGCAATAATGCCAAGTTAAAAATAATAAAATCTTGTGCTCACTCAAATTGAGTGGTGAACCTAAATACTGTATTGATGTTTTTAAATTATTCAGTTTTTATGCCAGTGTTCATGGTGAAAACGTGTTGCCACGTTAACTTCAAGTTATCGCCTGCAGCCAAAGGCAGAAGGGTGATAAAGTTTTTGCCTGTGTCTCTGTGTGTGTATTCATTTGTCTGTCTATTAGCAAAATATTTCATGAACCACAGGGTGGATTCTAAAAAAATGTTCAGAAAATAATTGATTACATGTATAACTGATTATCCTTTGGAGTCAATCAGATTTAAGATGGCAACTGTAGCTGAGCAGCATTCTACAAAACAAAAATAGCTTTAATTCAGTCACTTTTTAAGACATTAATTTATTTTTAGTGGCAGTAGTGTTTTTTCCTTGATCTGGGATCCTTTTCACTTGACTCACTCACCTGCAGCCTGACTCCAACCCACCAGCACAGCAGTGCCTCTGAGCATTTTCCCACTACACTTCCTTCAAGTTTCAAAGGAGCAAAAACATTAATGAACTGTTCAACAGACTGATGCTCTTTATTCCCTCTCATGAGAGCTGTCTAAAACCTCCCCAACCAGATCACACACACACACACACGTATGTGTATATAATGACATCCTCAGCCACTTACACTTACACACTCAGTCTCTTTTTAAACACATTACAAAACCAGTCACACACCTGATGAAGCTTGAATGCAACTGACACCCCCAGATCACATCATGTTGTCTTTCATCTCACACTGGTCTCCATGCCATATTTGTCAAATACCACTGGGGTGTGAGTGTGTGTTAAAGTCTCACAGGGGGATTGTTAATTGTCAGGTATAATTACAAGGCTGATGCAACAGAGGCATGGTAATTTCACACTTCACCATCCCACCAAATTTCTTGAAATTTTGACATTCTGTGCAAAAAGTTCATTAAAAATGTTTGGATCTTGTAGCATTTTACAAAGTAGACTTGAATCACTTTGAATACAGTAAACCAGCACTGAAAATGTTTTAGCACTCAGAATAAGGTGAAGTTCTTTAAAAATGAGTAAGTTTTGAAAATAAATCTTGCTCAATCAGTTAGCACTCAGAGTATGAGTTGGGGATGACTCTAAGTTCCTACCAAACAAAATTCGAGCTTAATATATGTAAAATTGTCTGAGTTTTTGCCATTTTTGTGTGTTAAGGATAAAGATTAGCTGGGCATCTATCTTGATAGGAACTCCAAAAATTAATCAGTTCTAGATGTTCATTCAGTTCTTATTTTCTGAGAGTTTTGGACAGGTTTCAGTACAGACAAACGAGCACACTGTGCCGTTTAATGAATGCAAAGTATGTTTATTTTTGAAAGCCTGTGGAACATAAAGTTTGTGCTCACATCCTATCTTTTTTATTTGTCATTTACATTAAGTCTTAAGGATGGTTTGCACTGAAACTGTGAGCTTAAATTGAAAAAGCTCAAGATACAAAACATAACTTGCCACTGAATATGTTAGTTGTTTGTAACACAAACAGTAAAAATAATGCTGGAACAATCCTAAAGAAATGTTGACTGGTGCCAGTGAAAATAATGAATGAAAGAAAGAAATACATACACTAAGTTGTATAAACTGTATAAGAAGTACTAAGAGAACCAAGTTCAAAAGCCATCTTAAACCTGCTGTCAGTGGCTCATTATGGTCACCATGGTAACCACACACCTGCGTCTGTCACTCCTTGACAGCAAACCTAAAGAAAGCAGAAGCGTGTGGGGGTGGGGGGGGGGGG
>NC_051442.1:24384441-24398226 GCF_001649575.2 Kryptolebias marmoratus
GGGGGGGGGCTCAAAAGACCGTTGTGATGTAAATATTATAGGTTGGATCTCACATATTCTTGACCTGTGAGAAGCACAGTTGGTTGTTTTGTTTATTTTGTGTTCCAGTGTTAAGTGCTCTTTTGAAATTGAAAATCTTTGAGAGGTTGTATTTGCACTATGTTATTACCATTACATTAGTTTAAAACGGTCTCCAAATGATATTATCATTTATTGCAATAATTTCTGAGGCAGTTAATCACCCAGTAAAATTTGTTGTTGTGACAGGCCTAGCTGTGGTACTGCATGTCTAAGCTAGAGCATGGGAAAAGGCTAGATTTAAACAAAATCAATTTGCTCTCCAAATATTTTTTTCATGCACTTTATTGCAACATTTTGTTTATATAGAGTGACCTACTGCTACTTAAAAAAAAGTTCAATGCCTTAATTGTAGTGGGGGAAGGGGAATGGTTCTGGCAAATATCTGCAAGAAAATAACAGCAGGAGAGCTAATGGCCAGGTAAGACTATAGGACTTGTGGCAGACCATGTAAACTTATTAGTGAACCAATTTATCTTAATCCCGGAATAATTTATTTTTGCAATATTATAATTGGACAATAAATATATGTTCTCATCATGAATATTTTGTCATAAACTATTTTGGTGACAGGAGGAACCAGTTAAAACCCGTCCTTTGTCTAAAGCTGCCCTTGTGCATTTCAGATCCACAGAAGAATCAAAATAAGCTAGAAATAACCTCATCACGACGAAACTGCTTCACCACAATACTTCATGTACAGGACCAGAAACATTGTACCCACCCCAAAATTATTTAAGACCCAGTCTCAAGTTAACAATACATTTCCCCAAAGCAAAAATGATCCGACAGGATAAACAACCAGATACACAGAAATAAGCATTCTTTTAAATAAATAAACAAAGTAACAAGGAAAGAAAAAAGAAAACTAGAAGCATTGAGTGAGCCTGAATCGCCCCCAAGGCCAAAGTGTCATAAAAGCATAGTACCACTCAGATCATGATCCTCGCTGGAGCCCTCGTGAGGGCTCGGTCCCCGTTCCTGTACGCCTCTGCTTTAGCCTGGCGAAGCTGACTGAGCTTGTTTGTGAACCATAGCTTGTTATTACTGAATGAGCGGAAGGTTTTTGTTGGAACACACAGATCTTCACAAAAACTGATGTTGGATGTGACAGTGTCACTCCGGCTTCAAAAACACTCCAGTCAGTGCAGACAAAGCAGTCCTGTAGGTCTTGTTTTGCTTCCCTGGTCCACTTTTTCACTGTTTCCACAACAGGCTTTACAGTTTTCAGTTTCTGCCTGTAGGTTGGAATAAGATGAACCAGACAGTGGGCAGAGTGACCCAGGGCTGCATGAGGAACAGAGCGATAGGCATCTTTCAGGGCAGTGTAGCAGTGATCCAGTGTGTTGTTATCCCGTGTGGGACAGTTAACATGTTGTTTATATTTTGTGAGCTTGTGGCTAGGTTTAGCTCTGTTACAGTCACCAAGTATGATGAAGAGTGAATTTGGGTGTTTTAGTTCCAGTGCAGTTATTTGTTCGGTCAGGTTTTGCAGTGCATCATTTACACAGGCTTGAGGTGGAATATAAACACCGACCAGAATGAGTGAGGAAAACTCCCTCTGTGAGTAAAAAGGTTTACAGTTAATAGACAGGGTCTCTAAGTTGGAGCTGCAGTGTTTGTTCAGCACTGAGACATCTATGCACCAGCCTTCGTTTATATAGAAACATTTTCCGCTGCCTCTCGCCTTTCCTGACAGCTCCGTTACACGGTCCGCTCTGTGAAGATGAAAGCCGGGCAGATGTAACGTGCTGTCCGGGATGGACTCGTTGAGCCAGGTCTCTGTGAAGCAGAGAGCAGCCGAGTGTGAGAATCGTTTGACGGTCTTGTTGATGAGCAGCAGTTCGTCCATTTTGTTGGGTAGGGAGCGGAGATTCGCTAGATGAATCGCCGGGAGAGCCGTTCTGAATCCTCATTGGCGGAGCTTCACGTCTGCACCGGCGCGAGTCCCTCGCTTGCGTCTCCTGTGTCCTCTCCACAGAGCTGCAGCACCTCCGACTATTAACTCCAGAAAACTATCCGCGCTCTCGAAGGATGGCGAAAAACTTCCAGGGGTCAACTGTCTAATGTTCAGCAGTTCAGCAGTTGTTCTCCACAACTAACCCTAACCCATAGGAGTTGTGGAAAATTTTTCAATAGCGCTGGAGCCCGTGTCACCCTGTTGACACTCGGCTCACCTTCCTGGATCAGCCTCGGTTCTCCTCCATGCTTTTTGCCTCCAACACACTTCTACAGATATCCTAATCACAGTGTTTAAATTTAACTTGTGCTGAAAGTCTATGAAACAGTTCAATTTTTTCTCCAACCTGAGTCTCTGCAGGCATCAGCTGCGGTCTCCGTCAGGGTCCTTCTCCTCTTCTTCCCATCATCCCACTGTCCTCTTTTTTTCTTTTTTCCTGTTGGGTTCACTTGTCCCTCGTTATCCTAACTACTTTCAGAACTATGAGGTTCAGTTCAGTCTGTGGACTAATTAAATAATTAGTCAAACAAACAAGACTAAATTTGTGTAAATACACACATCGCCACCAGAAACGCTTTGCCTTTCTGCTTTTTCCATTTTTTCCCCATTAATCACAACAGTGATCACTCCCTGCATGTATATAATCACTCGGGTTACACATTAACAAAACACAATAATACAAGTCTCTCACTTGTATTTTTGATATACAAAATATAAATCATGTTGTAGTTATTTTGTAAATATTCAAAGGCTTTAAGTGCATGGTTTTAACCAGGGTTACATGTGTATCTGTTAAGATAATGGGGACAGGGACCTGTGCATTTATTTTCATGTAGCTTGACTCAACATTAGCCATTAGCTTGGAGAAACAGATGTTATTGTCAATGGCATGAGATCGTATCTCTGTGAGGAGGAAACGTTTAGAATCACTCAGGCCAGAGTCAGAGAGGGTTTCATTTACTGAGTGATACATGCAGTTCAGTTGCAGTCAGTGAATAATAAGTCACATTTTCTCAGGTGTGAACAACAGTCCCTCCCCGCCCGCACTGTGCACACCGATGTGTTGTTCAGATTCACATCACGAGTGAGTCAAAGAATGCGGAAGTTCCACTCCCGACTGGCACGCTCTTGCTGAGCTCAACTGGTGATTTTGTTCAGTTTGTTCACTCAAAAGATTTGTTTGTCTGAACAAATCATTCGTGAACGACACAAAACTAGGAGTAAACCCATACATGCCCAGGGAGAATATGCAAACTCCAGCCCAGTAGGTGATCCGGCAACCTTTTTGCTGGGAGCTGGCAGCTATAACCACTGCACCACTGTGCCGCCCCTCCACTTGTTAAACATATATAAACATACATAAATTGTATAAATTACAAAACAAGTGCTCACACCTACTGAACTTGATCGACATATTTGTGCCAACAAATAGCTTAACTGTAGCTATTTGGTTTGTAAATTGGAGACCGATTTCTTACTAGTCACAATTAAAGAGCTAAATGTGCAGTCTTAGTGAATCTGTGCATCAACTTTGATGAGCAGATTGTTTTTCCAAACAAAAACAGACCTTCACATCAGGAAATTGAGATGAATACTTTGAACTTTTAAAACAGCTCATTTGACGCTTGCTGTGACGATTTCATGGGTTTTTGTGTTACTTTGTCAAAGAACCAGGATAGCAATGTCATTTAAAAATATATAATATGAAGCCTCGGCGTAAATTCAGACTGGAAGACCTGCTTCAGCCTCACCTGCATCTAATCGCTGCGTCGAGCACCTCCACTCCAGCCCATCAGCATCTGACCGCGCCTCCAGTGTATCCAATCAGCGAGCAAGCCTTCGTTTAAAGGACTTCCATCATGGCCCCATCCGTTCGCCGGCCGAACTTCAGCCCACCTCCACCCCTTCTCCACCTCCAGTTTCCCAGGTCCCTCAAGCTTCCTTCCCCTCTTCAACCTCCACCACCAGTGTCCGGCCCGGGGAAGACGCCTCTAATGCTCAACCTGAGCTTCTCCTCGAAGCGCATTGCTATTGTCGACACTCGCGTCTTCCGCCGAGGTCCGAGCGCCAAATATCTTATGTCATTCATGTCAAATAAAACCATTTAATTGCAGCTTCTCTTTGTCGTGAGTCTCTCCAGGTTGAACTAATGTAGTACATCAGTGATGAGAAAATTCTGTTATAGTAAAATTAACTTATTTTCAGCATCGACTGTTAGATGTCACACAGTACCAGCTACTAATTCCTCAGTGTTTTGTCTTCCTAATAAAGTTATCTATAATGAAAAAAGTTTAAATAACTGTTACAAGATCCCCTGGTTATGTTCATGAAGCTGATTATCTGTTGCCCACAGACGTTTGAGTGAATCCGCAGCCCCAGCTGTGTGTGCATCTGAATTATAAAAACATAATTATATGGTAATGTAGAAATATTGTTGGATTGACATTTTTGCTGATTTGAATAAGTGCTTGTATCAATTTTCACTCTCATACAACTATAACCTTAGCAACTGCTGTCCAAAACCATGGTTTTTAACGTGTTTACAATGGTTCCACTTAAGTGCCTTTCTTCCTAAGGAATTACTTCAGTTTTCTTGTGCAGTGAGAATGATTGTGTTCCATTTTATTTATTATAAAAATATATATAATTGTTTCACATATTTAACTACTGTTCAGTGTTTTAACCCTAACCCTAGCCCAGTGGTCTGCAATCTTTCTGATCAAAAGAGACATTTTATTGATATTTTATTAATAAGAACAAAGAAAGAGACCAAATTCTTGTGAAAAGGGGAAAATGTCAATTTTAGAGTTACAGGAAAAACTAATTTATTAAAAATGAAAAAACCAAAAACAAAGGCTGACGTGGCAGCAAAACGAAAACTAAATACAAATATGAGAGGCAAGACATGAGGGGAACCAGACAGCGCATGAAGCCACAACGGACCAGGCAGTAAGTGGAGGACATGACCGGGTTTTAAAGAGAGGAGGTAATTAGGAGAAGTGGGCACAGGTGAGTGATTACAAAACTTGGGACAGGTGAAGATGGGTGTGGCTGACAAACAAGAAATAAGGTGAGGACAAGTGAAAGGTGACAGGATTACACAGACACAAGGAGCAAAAACAGAACTAAACATGAAGACAACTAAATGACAAAAAAACAAAAACAAACACTAAACCCAAAACTGAACACAGGATAACCAGAAACAAATTAATCTAAATCCTGACAGAATTCTTTCTGTATTTTTGGAAACTAATAATAAAGTCTCCAACTTTAAAACAATACGTCATATATCTACAACATTAGACATTCAAAAATGTGGCCAAAGAATCTGGGATAGTTCTTAAATATTTATTATGCCCTACTAAATAAAGTTGAAAAGCTTTATTTACATTTACTGTTAAGCTTTTTAACAACAGGCCTTTTCTTTTCATTTTCACTGTTATAAAAATAACTGTCCATACTTTTGTAAAACACCACATTCAGATGACTTATCTAATGATAACTAATTCTTAAAATTGCACTTTCTGTTTTCTCACTATTGTTTTGCCTCAAGATTGTTCAAATACATTTTTGTGAACCACACTTTGTGCCAGGATGTTGGAGTGACAAAGTAGCAAACAGGCTAATAAATATTTTACTGCCATAGTTTTAGTTTACATGTTTTATTTTGTATTATGCACATTTTCTGTTATTACGACTCTTATTTTGAAAGGCTTATGTAGGAAGTTGAATCCAGCATGTCCGCTGTGGCACCAAAAAAGAAGACGCACGTAGTATGAAAGCATTACGTTAGCGAGTATCTGTAGAAAAGTAATTTAAGTGTAAGAATTTGTTTAATACCTCATTTCTACCTCAAAAGAATGGTCACCCAGCGAGGTATGTTTATATGTTTTTATTTCATTTTTGTCTTTATTGTATTCATGACACCATCTTACTTAAGTTTATGTTGTATTTTAGTCAATGGTGGTGTTGGCATCAAAAGGAAGGAAAGTGGAGTTGTAACAGGAGCAACTTTAAGGATTTTCATTAAAGTTGACCTCACACCAGCAGTTCAACAAACTCTTTATTGCCGTAAAGAAGAGGTGGAAGTGATAAAATAGCCAACACACACAGACTGTTCACTACGTTTTAAAATAAAAAAAGGCATATCACCCACCTTTCATACTAAGATCATTGTATGTTGAGAAGGGACTGAGTTATGGTCATTTTGGTCAAAACTTAAAAAATAATGTTATACACAATCTCATGCAATATTGCAGTTTCTTGCATGATCTGTTAGTGCTCTGCGTATGTGAATGACAGCTATTGTCACACCAAATTTTAGATTAATATCTGTAAAATTCACTGAGGTATAGCAATTTCTGTGTAAGTTAGCTGTGGTGGCCATCTTTAAGTTGATTGACTCCAAAAGTTAATCAGTTGTTGGTGTACAGACAATGGTTTCTTTTTGAGTTTCTTCAAAATTTATCCAGTGGTCCATATGATATTTTGCTAACAGATACAGGGTTGACAGCCAAAGTTTTAGGCACTATATGCCAAGTCAAGTCAAATTTATTTATATGGCACTTTTCAGCAACAAGGCGTTCAAAATGCTTTACATCATGAAAACACACACAATAATAGAAAAAGTTAAACTAAACCTATCTAATACATGAGCTAATCTAACAAAAATAAATGAGCAAAAGTAACATAAACAGATGAAAAACTAAGCTAGGAAACTAGAATATAAAAAGCTAAACTCAACGTATCTAATACAAGTCATACTAAAGATAAACTGAAGAAAACCAAACTAAGATATAAAAAATTGATAATAAGCTAAAATAAACTAAACTAGGATTTAAAAACCTCAGCTGAACCGATCAGAAATAAAGCTAAGATAGACTAAACTAAAGGTACCAGAAGGCTAACTAAGAGTTAAAAACATTTCAACAAAAGGTATCAGAAGGCTTAAATATATATATAGTGTTTAGAGTATGTGTTGGAGATGATGCTCAGCTACTACCACACTAAATGTTAAACTGGCAGAGAAACAGCAATGTTTGTGTTTTCCCAAGACGAGTTGGTTGTGGTGGCCAACTTAATTTGGGTTGATTCCAACATTTTATCAGCTGTAGACTGATGTCCTTTGAAAATTTCATTAAAATATTTTCAGTGGTTCATGAGATATAACAATACAAATAAAAATATTATTGCCCTTTACCTTCAGAAGTCTAGTGAAAACTTGACAATTAAAATTTAGCCTATTCTACATGGAGAAGAAGCTGTCTACAATGCAGTTAATGTGGTTTACTTTTCTTACAAAACTTATTTCACAAAGTATAACTGTGTTATATTATAAAAATTATTTCTATATTTCAAAAAGAGAACAGGAAAAATTGCTACAACTACCCTTTCCTATTATAGTTGGCTATAAAAATGATTCAGTTCCATGTTATTTTGTTCCTGAAAGGTGTTACAGAGTGAATAAAGAGGCTACAGACCTGAAGGTTGCAGACCCCTGTGTAATCCTGTTCATTCTCCCTAGCCTCCTTCTTACATCTGCAAATGCTAATGTTTAAAAATGTATTCATTAAGTCATGTCAAGTAAAATTATATTCATTTAAAAATGCTATTAGGGTCATTCAAGTCATTCATTTACCAGCATAAATCATAAGTTCTAGTAACCTTATATCAGGAAATATTTTCTTTTTTTCCCTGTTTTTTTATTTCTACAGGCAGCCATAAATTTGTGACAGAAGGGGAACATCTGGAGCTGACAGCCATGACCAAAGAGCAGTCGGGAACATATGAATGCATCGCTTCTAATGATATCTCAAACCCTGACATAAGGAGAGCTCGAGTCACAGTCAACTGTAAGGTTCAAACCGTCGTCTTCAGCCTAACGGGCAGGGAAATAATGTTTTTTGGCTACACTTATGACTACAGTGGGTTTCAAAAGTATTCATTCCTCTTGGTAATTTGTTTTGTTGCCTTACAACCCAGAATTTAATTGAATTTTAAATTTTATTAAAAGCAATGATTCTACAAAAACAATCCAGATTAATAAAGTTAAATGAGGGAAAAAACGTGTTTTAAATATGTTTTAAAAACATAAAACTGAGAAATGGTGCATGCGTATGTGTTCATCTCCCCAAACTCAACATTGGGTGGGGCCATCTTTTGCTACAGTTCCAGCATCAAGTTTCTTCAGGTCCATCTCCATGATCTTGGTCCATCTAACCTTTTGGACTTTTTGTCCATTCTTCATGACCAACTGGTCCAGCTTCTCCAGTTTGTGTGCTGCATGTGTCCAACAATGTTTAAAGCAAGCTAGAGTTTCTCAGTTGGATTGAGGTCTGGACTTTGACTGGACCATTCCAGGAAGTATAACTGGTTCATCATAAACCACTGAAGTGACTCTTCAGCAGTGTGTTTCAAGACTCCAACAAGTTGCTCTCAAGATCTTCTCTGTATTTTGGTCCTCAGATTTTGTTTTTACCCAGTTTCCCAGACCTTGGTGACAGAAAACATCCCCACAGAATGATGCTGCCACCACCATACTTTGCTGTAGGGATCTTGTTTTTAGCATGATGCAAGGTGGTAGATTTGCCTCAGACATGGTGTTGTCTTTGATGTCTGATCACAACACCTCATTTCACATGTTTGGGGAAGGAATTGCAAAGAGTACATCTTTTTTATTTTAATCAATGTTTTTTTTCCCCCCTGCGACTCTTCCATGACACCAAGATCTGTGCAGTCCTATACTCAGATCCATCTCTGCAGAATAGCTGCAGCTCCATCCGAGTTATCTTTGGCCTCCTAGATTTTTCTCTGATTCATTTCCTCTACACAGTCCATGTGTGTTGGTGACTGACCATCTTTTGGCAGGTTTGTTGTAGTGGCATCATCTTTATAGTTTATGATAATGGATTTACTAGAACTCTGTGGGATTTTCAGAGTTCTGGGATATTGTTATATAGCACCCCTAATCTGTATTTCTCCACAGCTTTGTCTCTGACATGTGTGGAGAGTTCCTTGGTCTTCATGTTGACTCATGCTTGGTGGTAGCCTGCACCACTAAGAGGTGTTTGACTACTGTGAACCAAACATGGAGCAGCAGCATTCAGCTTCTATGGACCACAAATCTGGAACAAACTTCCAGAAAACTACAAAACAGCTGACACACTGAGTTCCTTTAAATCAAGGCTAAAAACCCACCTGTTTAGAGTTACTTTGAACCATAATAAATGGAGCATTTATCACAAGGTGGAGATTTGCTTTTGTTTTGAGGGTGTGATTTTGTAGATAGTTCTTGATTTTTGTGCATGTTTTTATTGTCGTTTTGATCCACTGTGGAGTCTTTGTAAAAGGACAAAGTGTTTGATGACAGTCACCTACAAACTTGTGGGCGTGCCTGGAAGCAGCCTATCAACTGTCTTCACAGACCTGCCTGAGAAGCTGGCAGAACACCTAAAAGGTGGAGGCCTCAGAGTGCATGAGAAGAGGGAGAATCCAGACGGAATCCAGCGGCGGCTGGGCCCGTTGTGGACTGCATACGTACGACGCGGGGGAGATCACGACGGCTGCAGGACATAACAAAGAGGCTTCCTGTCCTGGGTTTGCTTGTGTCATGATTCCAGCTTTTTAAACTATTTAATTGAAAATGTGAGGACAATTGCACCCTGGACTGAGGGCATTGTTTTGTTTTATTTGGTTTTTAGCTTTTAAGAAATTCTTAGTCTTTAAAGAAATATTTTATTGTACTTTTTTTAAAAAAAAGATAAGAACAGAACTGTTTATTTCTTGAGTGCTCTCCCTGGGAATAAAATTGTTTATTTCAAACCCTAATTTGTGTCTGTCTCCCTGGGTTCTGACTAGGGTGGAGCCAGATACTCATTTCAGACGAGTATCCAGTACGGTTATAGCGTTTTTGACAAGTACGAGCATGATACAAGTAAAACTCGTCAACATCCGTGCTCGTCCTGAAGGAAAATCCTCATTGGGTAACTGACTGTTTTCAAGATCTGTGATTGGCCAGTCACAGAGCGCCCTTCTCTCCCTACACACACACACACACACACATACGTCTCTGCAACGAAAGCTGTGCCTCACTCTCGACTCACAGACAGAGACTGATCTCTCTGTTGTTGGCTTGATTGTAGCTCACGTTGCTCTCTTCAGTAGGTACTCCTTAGGTTTTCTTCAGCTTGCCTTTATTTTGGTTTGTATGAGATTAAAAGTTACTTGGTGAACTTTTTTTCGTAACATACGCGGTGCATTTGACAAGACAGAGCTGAAAACAGCTCGTCGGTCACTGCCTCCACTTCGGTGGGTTTTTTGTTTTTGTTTTTCTTTTTTACCGTCTGCTTTCTCCAAGTTTGGCTGGTGGTATGTCATGCCCACTTCCGGGTTAGTACGGTGGCCCTGAAGTGCAAACCACAACAACATTAACGAAGCACACAAACAAAAAACAAAAATGCAATTACATTAACAAACCGGAAGAGGTAGGTCCCAGTGGGAGACCTGAGAAATTGCTGATTGGACGACACCACATTTGTTGAAAATATGAATGTTATCAGTAATCATTTTTTGAAGCCTCTTGCCACAACTACTACAAAAGTTCAGTGACTGCTCAACCAGTTCTTTTCCACAGTTTGGACAACACACGGTGCTGTGACCGTCTTCCCGCCTACCGGAACGTTGAAAAAGCAAAAGCCTGAACTTCTGGTTCAAAAGTAGTGTCTCTCAAGTTTCACGCATTGACCGTGAGACACGCATTTCGTAAAGCACACACGCTCACACGCTCACACGCTCACACGCCACTTTTTGTATTTCTCACACTAAAAAAATATACACTCACATGCCCTTTTCTTGAGGAGTTACCACTGTGCAGAGCAATGTTTTCGCATGGGCTGGAGCACAATAGGGGCCAACTTAGCAACTTTGTTGCTATATTTAGCGAGTTTTCAGATCCCTCTAGCCATTTTTTAAAGCGACTAGCGACAAATCTACTGACTTTTTTCTGTGTTATTGGAGACTTTGGCAGCTACATGTGTGAAAGCACCAATCATTCTGCAATTCTTGTCCTCAGCATGCCGTAAGCCCCGCCCACTTCCCCCAGCACTGACAGCCGTCAATCTCACAGCAGAGAGGAGACCCGCTCCACTCTGTGTACACAGTGGCACAAATCCAGAAGCATTTTCTGTATTTACCAGCTGTCTGCGTGTAAATGATATGATCGATAACAGAGACACGTCACTGATCAGGGGACCTTCCGCTCCTTCACCTCCCCTCCTGTCGTGCAATTGTTTTCATTTGAATCGTGGTGTCATCTGATGACAGAGAGCTAAAGATGGAGAGGCAGAAAACTGAAGAGGCAGAAAGATAAAGATGTAGGGATGAAAGGAAGCTTTTCAGAGTGGTTGAAAGACAGCAGGAAGTTCTGTCTGAGCATCAAGAGGAGGCCTGGAAATGTTCAAGTTACAACTATTTACTGATCAGTATTTACAACAGAACACAGCATGACATGAAAAATAAAGGACATTGTTTGTGTTATTTTGTTGTTCAGACAGTAATCATTTGTTGAACTCGATGGTGAATCATAAAGCAGATAAATTACAGAAGTTGGGAGTTTAAATGTCTCCTCTGGGATATAACTCTACAGAGCTGTTCTGAATAATCTGATAAGTCTGATCAGATGAAGTGTCCAATCAGTAACTGATATCCAACAAGGATATCATTTAAAATTAAGATTTCATGTTTTTATATGTGGTTTGACTGCTGTATTTTTTTAAACCTCCTGAACACAAAGTTCATGTTATTCAGCTGAGAGGACTGAGGGAAAGAATCAGGACAGACAGGAAGGAGACAGGTCGGTCCAATATGAGCTGGAAGTGTAGGAACAGCCACTTAATACCAGGTGATTCATTTAAAAATATTATTTATATTTAAAAAGTGCATTAGCAAGATGTGTAATTTATTCAAAGCTAATTAATAATACTTGCTTGACTTTATGACTTAGAGAAGAACACAGAGAAGGAATGAAGGAGACAGACATGAGGTCGGTGATCAGCAGGTAAAAAAAGTTATAAGTCCATGAATAAAAAAAATTTATTCACGTAAACAGGTAAAAGAAAAAAAAGGGGGGGGGGGTGCAATGTGTCTGCATACCCCTCAGAAAGTAGTTAGTTGTACCCCTGCATGTCCACTTTGTAAATGAAACATTCGTGGGCAAAGCTGCCGCTGATCCCGTCCTGGATTACGAAGCAGAATGTAAATATAATGTAAATATAATTTTTAATGTGTTGTTTTTTCACTGACTCTGTAGTAGTAATATAAATCCCTGTGGTTCCAACCCTGAATAAAAGAGGAGGGTTGAATGTTGAATGCTGGCAATTCCACAACACTAAACTGTCTTTTGGTTCAATTTGATATTCTAACAAAACTGATTTATGTAGTGTGGGATCAGACAAAGCATTAAAGTTATAAAATTATTTCATAAAGTTAATTTGTAGTTCTAAACATATTTTCAGTGTTTTTTACAATTTTTTTGTCTTGCCAATGTTGATATTCCTCCCTCCTACAGCCTGATCAACATCACCAAATATGCAAATTAGGTGATGGGATCATCTAACGACTTTTAGCAGCTCAAACTCTCACTCCAAGCTCAGATCAAAACTTGAGAGCCCTGTGACTGTATATTGTTTTTTTTTTACTTTTTATTTTTGTGTTTTTATAATGTAAAGCACTCTGAACTGCCTTGTTGCTATACAAATAAACTTGACTTGACTTTATATACTGAGATCATCTGACACCTAGATTACTCACAGGTGGATCTTATTGAACAAAACTTAAGGTCATGTTTGAGGCTTCAAAGCAAACAAATATGAACACAACACTACCAGTTGCATATTTTTTAATTATTTAAAACGTGTTTTTTTTTATTTTACAAATTCAATTTAGTTCCAGGTTGTAAGGCAAAAAAAAAAAAAACAAAAGGAAGAAATACAGAAATTTCTTCTTCTTCTTCTAAATCTCTTTTTTTAAATGAGATTTATTGTCAAACCTGAAATCAGTTTTAACACAAGTAAAACAAATTTACCAGTTTAAAAAACAGCACAATAGTTCTTCAACGTTACGCTGTTTCATATTTAAGGAAATACAAGAATGAAGCACAGCAGAACAGTAAATAATATGGCTGTATGTAATAATGTGTACTGTTGTAAATGTATTTATACTTTGTTTTTAGATCCTCCCTTCATTTCAAAAGCAAGGAGTACAGGTACTCCAGTAGGACAAAAGGGCATACTGCAATGTGAGGCCTCGGCTGTCCCAAAGGCAGATTTTGAGTGGTACAAAGAGGACCGCAGGCAAGTTTCTTCTTTGAGATGTAACACTGACTGCCTGCAGAAATCACACACACATCTTCTGCTAAACACTGGGGGGGTTTGTGACAACATGCACTAATGAACTTTTATTGCTCATATATGTGGGTGTTAGCTTGTAGCACTAGCAAAATATCTCATGACCAGTAAATGGATTATCATGAAACTTTAAGAAATGAATCATTAGATGTTCATCTTCAACTAATTAACCTCTGGAGTCAACCCAATTCAAGATGGCCACCACACATGATCAACATGAAAACAATTATAACTCAGACAATTTTACAAATCTTAAGCCCCCACACCTCCGTTCTCTGTTTGTCATTTGGGGGGCTGTGGACGTCTGGGCTGTGGACTGGCTTCGGGCCTTAGGGGGGGGGGGGG
>NC_051442.1:24398401-24408542 GCF_001649575.2 Kryptolebias marmoratus
GGGGGGGGGGGTTGAGTGCCGGGGCTGGCATTCCAGGCTGGCATGCTTAGACACCTCCAGGTTCATAGTGTGGGGTTGGTGGGATGCTCGGTCTTTGGTGCACTGGACCGGCCTTCTCTGCTGCTTCTCCTCGCTGCTCTGCCCAGGCCTGGTGCCGGCCTGCAGTCACGATCGGGCAGGTGGGGGAGTGGAGTCCACCTTGTGGCGGCACTGAGTTGGGAGGATTGTAGCATGTGCTGTGTGGGGTGGTATTCCTTTGCGGATGTGGAGCCGTTGACATTTGGGTGATTGGGTGGTGACGATGGGGCTGGGCTTGGTGATGGTTGTCCCTGGGCTGATGTTGCAGGGGCAGTGACTTGTTTGTATGGTTGTGGGGGCATGGTAGGGGTTGTTGGCCCTGGATGTGGGCCACCTGCCAGAGGGCTATTTGGCAGGTGGGTTGGTCCTAACCTGGTGCTGGCTTGGGGGTGTTTGGAGTGGGGGCTCTGTGCAGGGCTCACATTGTGTGGGTGTGTTCTCATCTGCTTTTTGGGGGCGGAGCTGTCTTGCGGTGTTGCCCCCCTGTGGATGGGAGATTCGTGGCTTCTGAGTTTTGGGGCATGTGTTTGGTGTTTGTGTGCTGGTTGGGGGTGGCCCTGTGGGGAAATTCCTGTCAGGGCTTGTAGGGGTTGGGAGCTACATGGGGGTGGGCTTGGAGCTGGCTGGGGATTTTGGACTGTTTCATCCTGGGGCTACTCTGGTTGGCTGGCTTGTTTGGACCATGTGGACTTTTCCTGGCCCCTTCTTCTGATGGGGTCGTGGCCAGCATCTGGGCTGGGGTTGTTCAGGTGGTGCCCGGCCTTTGTTCAGGTTGATGGGCTGCTCTGTCACTGTGGAGGTTTGGGTCAGTCTGCTCTTCTCCACCCCGAAATAAAGGGAATCACTTCATGGGGTCTGGGGATGGGTTGCCCCTATGGAGATATGTTACCTGGACCTGGGAGTATAGAGTGTGTATGAGGAGTGTGAGTGTGTGTATGGCATCCGTTTTTTTTTTTTTTTTGTTGGGTGAATAGGTGTGATTGTCTGTGTGTGTGCATGAGGGTGGGAACATGTGATTGATCTCCTGGATCATCTTGGGTCCTCCAACAAATGTAGGGCCTACTTCCCCCGTCACACTCCCTGCTGGTGGCTGGTGCCTGTGCATGCCGGTGCATTGGTGGCTCTCGGTGTCCAGGCTGGGTGCTCAGGTATGAGCTGGCTTGCCCTGGGGACTGCTTGGCAGGGCCTGGGCCCCCTGGCTCTGTCGGGCCTCTGCTGGGGGGTGGTGTGCCCTTGGGGTTTGTGTCTCTGTGTCCATGCATGGATCTCCTCCTCCTCTCAGTGATGTTGTAATTATTATTGTTATACAGTATATGCATAGGTTGACGGTTGCTGTGGTTTGTCGGATTTGTTTTGTTTTCTCTTTTTTTTTGGTTTGTTTTTCTTTCTGCAGGTGTAGAGACGGACTTCTGGGATGTTGACTTATATTCTCTCCAAGCTCATTTTTCTCCTCTACTCTTAGCTTCTTTATTCCCTTCAAACCTTCTTTTTGTTTTCTCCTTTCTTGTCTGTCTCTGTGTCCAGTACAGTGGAAATAAACCCAAAGCAAGTTCTAATAAAGTTTTATACATATATCAAGTGGAGCATCATGGCAAAAGCCCTAATGCTCCACTTGTAAAAGTAAATCCGCTGGGCCTCACATTGGCACTGAGACAACAATTCTGAGTGCCACACTGCAGGACAAGACATGTTAAAAAAATAAACAAATAAACAAAAAACAAATAATAAGCCACGTGTTTGTGTGGCAGTAGCTCGAGTCATCGCTTAGGCATACTCTGAGCCCTACATATTGTGCAACATCTTTGGTTAATGTTTTAATATATCTCAAGTTTCACTACATTGATTTTAATGTTGGTTTCCAAAGTAATCATTGGATGTACAACTCAACTCAAAAACCTTTGGAGCCAAACCAATTTCTGATGGCCGCCACAGGTGTTGTCTTTAGCCATCACAAAAAATGACTATTCTTGAAATGCTAACAATTATGTAAAACAGAAAAAGTCCAAATCTTTTTGACAGAAAAAAGTCAGAATGTGGAGAAGAATGTTGTTTTTCTTGAGCCAAAGGAAGTGAGCCCCATTGTGCTCCTCAACCTGATTGTCATCATTACATTTTTTATTATTATTGTATCTGAAATGTTCTGACAGTTTGAGGTGTGGTTTATTATGTCTGCTGCAACAGAACTTGTTTCAAACCCTTACAATAAGAGTCTTTAATAAAAATCAACACTGGGTGCTGACTTCTAATCACTCTCAAAATTCCAGGTGGTTCAGGCTGCAGTATTTGTTTTACTGAAGAACAATCATATGAAAGCTATATGCATAAACTCCAGATCTGAAATTTGTACCTGAACTTTGCTTTGATCATTTCTCTGTGTTTTAGAAATTTAAGAACATGTTCTTCTCAGAGGATTTTAGAAAAACATTTTCTTCACTGTTCATTAGCATTGGTTTTAAAATACGATTTTTTTTATTAACAGACTCTTCAATGGACTTAATCGAGTTAAGATAGAGAATCAAGGCAAACAGTCCCTGCTCATTTTTTTCAATGTGTCAGAAGAAGACTATGGAAACTATACCTGTGTTGCTATGAACACAATGGGAATGACCAATGCCAGCATAATCCTTTATGGTAAGAAAATAAATGCAATAAAAGTTATAATAAAATCAGCTTTTCTAATTACTGACCAGTGCTCAAAGTGGGAAAAGTGTTGGTATTCTACTTTAAAAAAATATAATTTTTTAACTAAAGTTAAATATTAACCAGTAGCTACTGGTTAACACCCTTAAAGGATGTTAGTTCATGCTGTACAATAATGATTTATTTAGTTTATTGTTACTAATACTCATGACAGACAACCAAATCAGCAAAAGAAAACATCTTCAAACACATTTGTCAGTCTAATGACCTTCAATTTAAATAAATTCATTCAAATTAATATTTTTTTTTCTATTAAAAGATGGTGATTGTTGATCGACAGTGGCATTATTTTTTTTTTTTTTTTGCCTGGCAGGCCAAGACATTAAGGTGCTTAAAAGCTTCAAAAGAATGCTATAGTTTTATTTGGAGTAGTTTTTGTTTTTTAGCAAAAACATCAAGAGTTTCATTCCCTGCTACTTAAAGCAGAGGGACTGTTTAACTCAAAAGCTGGTGGAGCATTGTACAGAGGCTAAATACCTGGATGTGTTTCTCTACTCTCATTTTTAATCACATTTTGTTAGGCCAAGACTTAGATTCCGAACACATTTGTTATTTACTTACATTAACAATCTCTGTCCACAGACTGTATACTGAAGGCCTCAGTAGCATGGATGAGATTCCTGGCATATGCCCAGATATTTATTAATGACACTGAATGGCTCCTTGTGCTTATCTTTTATCCATGTTTTTTCATTCCTCATAAGTCATGCATCACCTGAGCCCCTATATTTGATCCAGTCAGAAGCAATGTCGAGCAAGTCACAACTTCATGTTTTCATTTGATATCCTGAGGGGAATGTAGTTTCTATTAATCGCCTGTAGCCAACATTTTGCAACACTGATGCTGAGTACTGTCAGGTTTATGAGAAGTGGTGGTATGTTGTAAAATCTGACTATATGTTAAGGGGAAAAACAACAGTGATTACTGGCCCACTTTGAGCACTGTTCCTGACACAAAGGTAATCAATTGCATGCTTTTGGCAACAGTATCATGGATCATGAAAAGTTTTCTGCAGTTCAAATGATCTCAGTAAGAACAAGAAGTGGAAGGATTTCAGATAATTGTGGAGTTATATGTCCTTTTTTTCTTCAGGTCCTGGTGCAATGCATGATGTTAATGGGACTGCAATGACACCCCAGTGTTCCTTATGCCTTCTGCTGACTGCAACCTTATTCTACCTGCTGAAGTTCTGATGCAAAATGTGTTCCCTTTCCATTCTTCTCTCAGCACTGCAAGAACAGACGATTAGTCCTAAAAGCAAAATGGGAAACCAAGATTGCTCCTGGATACTCTTTGTTTTCTTTCAATTTTTCCCTTGGCTTTACATCAGAGTCTGTTCTCTGTTGGATCCCAAGACTGGGAGAAGGGAACATTTTTATTCATGCACTAATTGATAATGGTAGAAGTACAGAGTTTGTGTCTCCCAAAATCTTTTTGTATGTGTAACAAAAGAAAAAAGTGTGTCAGTGTTGATAGTTGACTGTTTATTGCCCAATATTGAGTATCAATTCCAAATATTACTATGATTGTGTCACATCTTGTTCAATACCTGTACAATACCATAAAGGTTTTTTTAAGTAAATAACAACATAAAGAAAATAATGCAATGTGATTGTTGAATTTTACTGTATTTTTACAGTTGTATGCAAAACACAATTACTGGTCTTTCAAGATGAACAGTTTAGACTAAAAAAAACACAACTTATTTTCTCAGGCAATGTCCTTTAGCATAGTGCATTCAATTTCTGTCTACATCAGTGTGTGTTGAAAATATACAAGTGTGAATAGGTAATTCCTGCAATATTTATAAAAATGCATTCATTAATGACAAGTCATTTTGGAATCACTGCATTACAGTGACATAGCAGCTCCAAGGCCTTTTCAGATTTTATACAGATTTGTAAATGGATTAATAATAATATAAAACAAAGGCAGTTCTATTGCATTGATGTGGATGGTCTCTGCCGTGTTGAAGTGAGTGATATGTTCAGAGTTAATACCTGTTTGACACTTCCTATAGCTAGTGCTGATAGCCTCATTAAAGTGTCAGGTTATTAAGAGGTTTAACTTGCAGCTTTGCACTGAACTAACTTCCCATTAGATGCACCAAATCATTTTGTTCATTTGCAGAACACCTTTTGCCACACCTAAAATTTGTTTTGAATTTTAAACCTTTCTATTTACAGTTGCTGTGACTATCATTTAATAATATGGGAAGATAATAGGTTTGATTTTACAAAAGTAAAATCACATTTAGTCAAAAGCCTTCATGGAGCCACAGTGGTCCTCATGCTGTGAACCATTTTGATCATCATTATTATTTTTAATATTGCAGTAATTGATTTTGAGTTTTTTTTCCTTTGTCTTTTGATGTGATCCAGAGAGAATTTTATCTGATGAAATTTGATTTTATTCCTAAAATAGAGCGATCAAATCTGTGTTCTTACAGGTTTCATCTTGTATTTAAAAATGTGCTAGAATTGTATTTGTGTCGTGTCAATGCAGTCCTTCCTCCACACTCATAACTGTTTTGTTGACTGGTTATGATTTATGTGCCAATTTTTGCATGAAACTTTCCTTTTAAACCTAATGTTATTATTGTCGTGTATTAGTAGTTCTGGGACAAAGCAAATGAAGAAAACAATAACTACATATCCACCATCATGCTACAATAACATTTGTGTAGCATAAATTTGCAAAATGAATCAGTAAATTAGATTTATAAAAATATTTTTTATAATCTGCATCTGTATACACAAACATCTGTTTTTGTTTGTTTGTTCATCTGATAAAAGTATATTTATTCCTAATGTATTTTTTGTGGTGTGGAATATCCAGGTGAACGTACTTGATTACATCATTTCACTTTGTAGTATTGTTTATTTCCCCCTCAAAAGCCTGTGCAAAGTTCTTGTCCATATTATCTCACAGACAACAGAAAGAAGGCTGATGAAATGTTCCTTGTAGCTGCTATGAAGCATTTTTCATCTGTTGTGAATGTGTGCATTTATTAACCTGATGTGCCCACCGTAAACAGTGGAGGGTGTTCTCCAGACTGCAGGATTGACAATTTTGGCTCATGGCTTTTAGAAAAGTTTTAAAGTCAAATTTTCCAGTCAGCTTCTGACAGAGTTTCTTAGTGTCAAGGAAACACAGAAAATAATTGCTAATGTGATGTCTCTCTATTGTTACGTTCATTCTTGTGCAAACCTTTGTGTAAGAACTGTGTTGAAGACCAAAATCAATCGGGATTAGACTAATTTGACATGATTTTTTTTTTGTATTCACAAAAATGTTTTTGTAATGATTACAAACTAAACTGTCCAGTCAAAAAAAAAAAAAAAAAAACCCCAACAACAGCTCAGTCATTATTTTTTTTCTTTCTTTGAAACCACCAGTGGGTTTGATTAAAGCTTTTATTTTTAAAAAAGTTGAGCTGGCAGAATTCTGACCCTAATGTCTTTTTTACCATCTCAATTTATTGTGTCAATGAAAACCTGCTCACTACACAAGTTAGTATTAAAATACTTTTTACCAGCTTCAACATTTGTAATCACTGCTGTGCTTTTCCAATGAAAAGCTCCTATTTGCTTAAGAAACTATAAAGAGTGACTTTTAGGAAGCAATACATAATACAGCACAGTGTTACAGGGTGCAGTATCTGGTACTTAAGTAGTAGGTATTTACAGGGTACATACCTGATACTTACTGGAGATGTACCTAATGCTTACAAGATGCATGCTTGGTACTTGCCAGGTAAGTAGCAGATACTCTAAATATCTAGTACCTACTCATTAAGTACCAGGTAAAACCAAAGTACCAAGTACTTGCCAGTTACAAACACAGTACTTACTGGGTACAAACCTGGCACTTACCAGGTAAGTACCAGTTATTTAAATGGTATATATCAATTTCATACAGGGTTTATACTGGATACTTACTGGGTGCAAACCAGGTAGATATGTGGTATGTACATACCAGGTACAAACCTGGTACTTACAGTACCACTTATATACCTTATAAGGGCCTGGTATTTACCAGGAATGTTACAGGATAAGTACCAGTTATTTACAAGGTAAAAACCTGGTACGTGGTAATTACCAGATACTAACTAGATACAAACCTGGTATTTACAGGGAATGTACTGGGTACTTACTGGTTACATACCAGGTACATGCCTGTTACGTGCCTGGTACCTACCCCATAAATAACTAGTATGTACCAAGTACGTACCTAATGGGTACTAGATATGTACCCTGTAATAAGTACAAGCTAACATGTCATTTCATAACACCAACCAGTTTCTGTAGGTACCCTGTAAGTACTCATGTAGGTATTTTGTACGTACCATGTATGTTCCAGGCTCATAACTGGTATATAACCAGGTAAGTACTGTGATGTATTTCTACTGACCTATACTATTATTTTTATTACCTACTATGTTTAATTATTATTATTACCATTGTTGTTGTTGAGTGGTCAGTCTTTTTCACAAGAGTGATTTCTCTTTGATGAGAATTCTTTCTGCATAAAATATGGACAACTAAGAAAACAGACCTCTGAGGTTCGATTTACCTTCATGGTGTGCATTCCACATTGATCAACATGGCAGATATTGATGTCAATAACAAAAATCATTTTGTTTCAAATCCCTGATAAAAAAAGAACCGGACACTGGTTTATTTTTGCAAGACAGTGACACATTTTATTTATCTATTTATGTATCAATTTATTTTTGTAACATTTGAACTATACTAGATTTGTGTTATGTTTAAAAAAAATACAGTAACTGTTGCAAAATTGTCTGGGCTTTTTAAATGCTTTCCACAGTGCAAATGTCATTTTCTTATGTTTTCACCAGACCATTTTACAATGCACTATATTTCTGATTGCAGCTTTGTTGACCTGTTTTTTATGTTTGATTTTGACCTATTGGAGTACAACATGTTGTAGTCATTGTTGTGAAATACAGTCATCTGATCATTTGTTTGAGAAGTTGCAAAACTGCCCATAAACTGGTCAAATATAAATTGATGTAGTCAATTATTCCTTCATGGTTACATTTTGTAGTTTATCATAAAGAAAGAAAATCATTCAATGATTATGAGTCATCTAAAACTGATGACCTGTTCAGGGTGTACCCCACTTCACGATCATGCTCAGGATGAGTCAGGTATAGAAAATGTATTTACAGAAAACTGGTCATTGGTAGAGGAGACACTACATTGAAATACCTTCTTGCAGTTCCTTTCAGCTTCTATTTTAGCAAAAGCCTTTTAAAAACTGACTTTGCCAACAAAACCAATGTGTGATCAGATGCCCAGTCATGAGTTTGTTAGACATTAGTGGTGTCGAACAAGACAAATGGAGATTAAGGTGTAAAATTAAATAAACCTAATCCAAAACAAATCCTGTCTCACTAGAAAATTTTTAACAAGATTTTCCTTTCTTGTTTTCAGTATTGTCACAATCAATGATTAATAAGTTTTACTTGACATCATTTAAATAGTTTGTTTTAATTAGAAGTGTACAAAACTTAAAAAAACTGAAAAATGCTATGCCACTACTATGCCAGGGTAAAGTCAACAGTACTAATGGTCTTCATAACATTATGAGAACCATGTAAAAGTAAAAACTAAAAGTATTGATATTAAGACAAACAGATATAATGGACAAATTTTAAGCGTTATATATTATTCTATATTATTATTTAATATAGTTATTATTTTGCCGGGTGATAATGTAAATGAAGCATCAAAGGAGCTGTGTGACACTATTAGCTCACTGCAGATAAAGCACCCGGAGGCATTTTATGTGGTTGTGCCCAGTTTTTATCAGAATGTCACTTTTCCCACGCAGGGAGACAACACTCTAGACCGTGTGTTCACAAACATTCACGGTACGTACAGAGGACTTGCTCGCCCCCATCTTGGCCTCTCCGACCACATCTCCATCCTGCTGGTGCCAGTATATTATCACTGTGTGGCCCAGGGATGCAGCCTCTGTTCTGTTGCCTCCAGGACTGTTTCCAGTGCACAGATTGGCAGGTCTTCAGAGAGGCGGCTACATATGAGGGAGAGGTGGACCTGGAGGAATATGTGACCAATATGGCCGCACACTTTGTCCTGGACACAAGGGGCAAGCAACTCAAAGACCCAAACAGTAGAAGCAGTCACGTACAAAATGATTTATTAAAACAAACTGGTCACCTTAATCATGACACAATCAAACAGTCCTCTTTTCTTTTAAAAATCCGAGGTTCCAGAATTGTCTTTCCACGTCACCACTCAAATATTGCAGGTCGGGCCCCTCTTATACTACTTCGGTGGAAGCGATCCCTCTGTAGCGCACCCTCTGGCCAGTTCCACAGCTGGCTCCGCGACGCTTCAGCACTCCTCTGCACTTAGGCGTGCGACGCCCCCTATCCGCCCGATCCAGCTAGAAGAAAGAAGCAGGAGAACGCCAGCATCCCCGCACCAAGACCCCGCCCCCATCAGAAGGCGTCTTTTACGCAGCTACTCTCTGACCAAAACAGAGCGCTACTCACAGGCGCTTTATATTGGGCCATCTGCTCTCTTCCCGGTGCTCTATGCCTGGCGTGCGGACTCAGCGTGTCTCTCACTCCACAGCATGCCCGTCTCCGTCACCTGCGGAACCTAGTTCCCCGCCCTTTCCTAAAGGCTCCCTTATATTCTGGCTTCAATCAGCTTCCGCATGTGCAGCTAATTACCGGCTCCGCGTCCCCAGAACTCCTTAACCCAGCGTGCCCAAGACGCCAAAAGAAAAACAAAACACATGCAAAAACTATAAAGCAAACATAAACACACCACACACCAAACTATAAAGCAAGCAAAATAAAAACAACCTTAATTCCCCATGTGTAACAAATACACCTCCTCTGTTCTTGGCTTCATCTCCAAGTCTGCTGATGCTGTCTCTTCCACCAGGACAGTTACCTGTTATCCGAACCAGACCCCCTGGCTGGATGCTGAAGTGAGAGCTCTGCAGGACAGGACAGGTGAGGCATCAGGCACTCAGGGAAGTGAGGAAAGATCTGACTGCAGGCAATTCCAGGACCAAAGCCTCCTGCTTAAAGACTGCCACAATTGTCCCTGTCCCCAAGTGTTCCACAGTGACAGGCCTGAATGACTACCAACCTATAGCCTTAACCTCGGTGGTCATGAAGTGCTTCAAGAGGCTAGTCATGACCCACATCAAGGACTCCATCCTACAGGGATAATCGCCCCACTGATGACGCCATCTCATTGGTGGTCCACACAGCCCTCACCCACCTGGAGAACAGAAACTCTTACATCCGTTTGCTCTTTCTGGATTTCTCCTCGGCCTCCAATACCATCATCC
>NC_051442.1:24408642-24409238 GCF_001649575.2 Kryptolebias marmoratus
ACTGAAATATTAACACCGCATTTTTTACTGTGTAGATGGAAATCAGTCAATGGTTACAGCTCCCAAAGAGCTTTTGCTTTCTTATGGAACTAATGTTTTTGTGAATTTTGCCTTAAATTAAACTAAACTAAAATGCCACTTTTACTAAGGCTGAAAATTGAAAAGTGGTAGGGCATCTACTGCTTGACCATTTGGTTGCCACTGCTTTTAAACAGCAATACAAAGCCCTGAATACTGTGTGGGAAAAAGGGTAGATTTTATTTTAAGATGGAGACGTATGAATTAATAATAATTCATAAGTTATAATTTTATGGGGCACCACTCTCTCAAAAGAGGGAAATATTACATAAGTCTAAATATACATAATATACATAAATCCATTTTCTTCTGCTTATCTGGGGTCAGGTCGCGGGGGTAGCAGCCTAAGCAGGGAGACCCAGACTTCCCTCTCCTCAGCCACTTGGGCCAGCTCCTCTGGGGGAATCCCAAGGCGTTCCCAGGCCAGTTGAGAAACAGTCCCTCCAGCGTGTCTTGGGTCTTCCAGGAGGCGTCCAGGAGGCATCCTAATCAAATGCCCGAGCCACCTCAACTGGCTC
>NC_051442.1:24409668-24410449 GCF_001649575.2 Kryptolebias marmoratus
TCTGAGTCCCTCCCGGATGACCGAGGTTCTCACCCTATCTCTAAGGGAGAGCCCAGACACCCTGCGGAGGAAACTCATTTCAGCCGCTTGTATTCGCGATTTTGTTCTTTTGGTCACTACCCAAAGCTCGTGACCATAGATGAGGGTAGGAACGTAGATCGACCGGTAAATCGAGAGCTTTGCCTTTTGACTCAGCACTCTCTTCACCACGACAGATCGGTACAGCGCCCGCTTCACTGCAGACGCTGCACCAATCCGCCTGTCGATCTCCCGCTTCGTTTTTCCCTCATTCATGAACAAGATTTGGAGATAATTAAACTCCTCCACTTGGGGCAGGACATCTTCCCCGACCCGAAGAAGGCACTCTACCCTTTTCCGGCTCAAGACCATGGTCTCGGATTTGAAGGCACTGATCCTCATCCTGGCCGTTTCACACTTGGCTGCGAACCGCTCCAGTGAAAGCTGTAGATCACGGTCTGATGAAGCCAGTAGGACCACATCATCTGCAAAAATCAGAGACGCGATCCTAAGACCACCAAAACGGATCCCCTCAACACCTTGGCTGCGCCTAGAAATTCTGTCCATAAACATTATGAACAGAATCGGGGACAAAGGGCAACCTTGGCGGAGTCCAACTCTCACCGGAAACAAGTCTGACTTACTGCCGGCAATGCGGACCAAGCTCTGACACCGGTCATATAGGGACCTAACAGCTCGTACCAAAGGGCCTGGTACCCCATACTCCCAGAGCACCCCCCACAAGATTCCCAGAGGGACACGG
>NC_051442.1:24411584-24412285 GCF_001649575.2 Kryptolebias marmoratus
CACATATGGACACCCTTATGCTTGAACATGGTGTTCGTTATGGACAATCCATGACGAGCACAGAAGTCCAACAACAGAACACCGCTCGGGTTCAGATCAGGGGGGCCGTTCCTCCCAACCACACCCCTCCAGGTCTCACTGTCATTGAGCGTTGAAGTCCCCCAGCAGAACAAGGGAGTCCCCACGAGGGGCACCCTCCAGTAACCCCTCCAAAGACTCCAAAAAAGGTGGGTAATCTGAACTGCTGTTCGGCGCAAAAATGCAAACAACAGTCAGGACTCATCCCCCCACACGTAGGCGGAGGGAGGTAACCCTCTCGTTCACCGGGGTAAACCCCAATGAACAGTTTTTTGTTTTTTCTGCTCCTGGTGGAAGGCGGACGTGTTTCTTTTCTCTATGTCTCTCTGTCTCCTGAACTGCCCCCCCTCTGCCCTGCTTTCTATTTCGAAGCCTCTTTTTACATTTTTTCCAAAAACTTAAGGAATATGGATCCGATCAGCTTGTTTCTCAACGCAATTGATACAATTTTCTCGACTGGGTGAAGGAGAGTCCAGTCTCGGGATATGTCTCGCTGGATATACAGTGGATTCCTGGCAGGAGTGGAAGACTGTGTACCTACCGACGGAGGTTCCTTTTATAGTTGGGTTTTTGATAACAGGATTTCTGCTCTTTGGACCAGGCAGTTACCTGGATTATCGTCA
>NC_051442.1:24413189-24415435 GCF_001649575.2 Kryptolebias marmoratus
AGAGTGAAAGAGTGTCCAACCCATCTCAAGGAGACTGGTTCCAGAGCCAGAGCCGTGCGTTGAGGTGAACCCGACTATTTCTAGCCGGAACCTCTCAACCTCACACACCAGCTCAGGCTCCTTCCCCACCAGAGAGGTGACATTCCACGTCCCAAGAGCCAGCTTCTGTAGCCGAGGATCAGACTGCCAAGGTCCCCGCCTTCGGCCACCACCCATCCCACATTGCACCGGACCCCTTTGGCCCCTCCCATAGGTGGTGAGCCCATGGGAAGGGGGACTCACATATCCTCTTCTCACCAACGTGCCCCACCTCCAGGCCTGGCTCCAGAGTGGGGCCCCAGTGATCCGCGTCCGGGCGAGGGAACACTGTCTTTTGGGATGCACTTCGTCTGGCCCCTCACCTAGGACCTGTCTGCCTTGGGTGACCCTACTAGGGGCATGAAGCCTCTGACAGCATAGCTCCTAAGATCATTGGGACACTCAAAGTCCTTCACCACGATAAGGTGGCAGCCCAGGGAGGGGTTGTTATCAGTCTCAACATTTAACTACCCTAAATCACGAGTTCTTCACTTCGGATTAAAAATTATAATCATATCAAAACACACACACACTGAATTACGTTTTGCACTATTTATGTGACGTTTGTTGAACAGACAAATATAACACAAGTTCTGGCAGGTTATGAAAATATTGCGTGTTTGAATATGGTAATAAGATACTGATCGAGGCGTTATAATGGCATGTAGGTTAAACAAAAAGTCTGATCAAATCTAGGTGGTTGAGATTTTGAGGTAGAGTGGGTTTGAGAAATTAACTTTGCGTAATGGAAATGACCATTATTATTGTTAATTTGGCCACCTGAGTGAAACTAACTCTTATCGACCAGCCACAGAGCACCACCAGAAGTTAGCCAGCAAACGGTTCAAAGACTTTGTCCTACCAAGAGAAGGATCCGTCTGGCCGCTGTCTCTGTACCAGTCGGGAACTTTTAGGCCACGGCGGGAGGAAGGTGACCGAGAAGGCTCATCTCCAGGGCACTTTCCGTCAGCAGGAGCTGAGCGAACCTTCGGCCGGTTCTGTTGGTCCAAACAGTCGGCAGTTCGTCTTTAGCAGGCAGGTGAACGACTCTGGGATAGCCGCTCATAGCTGGTTTGATGGTCAGGGTGGATAAAGAGTCGGTCTCACGAAGACGACGCAGGGGAATTTAATAAAGACTCGGACTGTTACTTATTTCACTCATTTACTAAATTAGCGTTGATGTTGACCGCTCAAATAAACTAAGAACTTGTTAACGATAAAAATTTGGTTAAAAAAAAAACTATGATGAAGTCAGCAACGCGGAAAACAAGAAGTCTAAAAGTAAAAGTAGACGGGACGAGGAAAACGCACAGAGAACGAAAACAAAGAAGAATCGGGGAGCAGGAATGGGGGAAGCAGAACTGAACTCTAGAAAGCAGAAACTAGGCAACTTTTTAAACAAGGCTGGGGGTTGGCCTTTGCACGCTTACAGTCCAATCAGAGCCGCGGTTTTCAAAAGAAGGCAGGACGTTTTGGTGGTCATTCAGCCAATGAGCAATACTCCTCTTCAGAGGGGCATTTTTGTTGACACTTAAGGAGAAACTAACGTAATTTGATCTTTGCATTCCTTTTCTGCCTCAAAATTAAATTTAGTTTACAAAAGGGAAAGCAGACTCGATGAGTGATTAAAATAAGTCTTCTCACATGAAGTTAATCTCAATGAATCATGGTTATTGGCACTGTAAACACATATATTGATACACCTGCAGCCTGATGGCAGGATAATGCTCATACTGTTTCATCAGTCATGTGATATGCAAATGAATGAAAGCAAAACAGAAAATATACAGACAATTACAAACATTAGGAGATGAAACATGTGACTCTTGTAACTGGAAGGAGAAAAACAATATTAGTACAAATTTCACATTTTAACATGAGGGTTGCAGTCCAGAAACTTATTTGGAACAGATTAGAAAGTTTGCAGTAGGGTAGGTATAGTTCAAACTTATACTAAACGGAGAGCAGGATGTTGGGGTACTTGGGATTAACCCCTTACCACTCGACCTCAAAAAGCTCAAGAAGCCTGGAAAAGACGTACCCAAATTAAATTAGATGCTATTCTTCAGCCTTTTGTGGTTCAAACTAAAGATTAGGCTCCATGTGAAGTTAACACTTTGAAGTTTTTACCTGAGCAGTCAAAATGATTGTAACTTTAACCAATTAGT
>NC_051442.1:24416993-24421854 GCF_001649575.2 Kryptolebias marmoratus
TCGCTGTTTTTTTTCTTTACCAGCTCCAGAACTTCTTCTGTTGTGTATTTTATCTCCTTTGGTCATTTCGCCAGCTTTTATGTCGAAAAAAGTCCAAAAAACAGTCTTCACCGCATTTACGCACAGGACGCATGAAGCAGCCTCTCTGTTAGAGGGTTTATGCAGACTGGTTTGGGAGAGATTAAAAGTTCTGACCCCCCTCCCTGAAAAATCACATGACCGGAATTTCATTGGCTACCAACCTGTGATGTCAGAACCTGCTTTGGAGCTCATTGGCCGGAGCTATAGGCTTGCAAATGAGGGGAGGAGACTTTCATGACTTTGCGCATGGGAAATTAGAGGGGCTCTAGGGGGGGCAGAGAGAAACCCAGTTGGTCAGACGAAAAGTCAATCAAAAGTGGTGCCAAAACACAGCTATTTTGAAATTTAAGTTTATAAAAACAATAAATATAGCAAAAACTATACAGATTTGAATAGAAAAGGCAGTAAAACGGCCCGTGGGCGGGCCGCCACGTGGTATGGGGTTAACTAGATTTGAAGGAATGTGGTAATTCCTTTGATGTCAGTAGACTGAAGGCGTTATCTTTTCCTTGAGTTTAACCAGGTCCTTGGTTGTTCTTTTCTCAGAATGTAAATTTCTTCCAAAGTACTATTGTTGACACCTAGATTCCAGTTTTTCAAGCTCAAAGTCTGAAAAGGGGATGTAAATTCCAGTTTAGAGTCAACAGTGGTGATTAGGTTATGCATTCTTTTAGTCTGCTGCAAAGGGGGTCTGTTTCTCTCCTCCCGATAAGATCAGAGAAACATCTGGGTTTCTTCTCAAAACACTTTTTTTTTTTTAGTTTAGGTGAAACAGTCCATTGTTTTGCATTACGCTGTTAATGTAAAAAAAAAAATCCAAACTGACCTGTGACCCTACAACTGTCATGGCGGAGCATGGCAAACCCAGAATGCAGACTCATCACAATTTTGAGGGAAAAATAAAAAAAATATTTTTAAATTAAAGAACAAAAACAAAAGGCTGGCAGGGCAGCAAAATAAAACATAACAAAAATCCAAGGATACACAAATGACCAGACAAGACAAGTCCAGACATGGGAGGAGAACAAAACATTAAGCACAGGAGACAACATGTACCAGAGACTATGAACCAGCGAGGAAGTGGAGAAGATAACCAGGTTTTAAAGGCAATAGGTAATTAGGAGAAGTGGGCACAGGTGAGTAATTACAGGTAGCAGGTAACCAAGTGATAAACAGAAGAGAAGTGAATAATGACATAAACACAAGAGGCAGAAACACTACAAAGACAACACATGAAAACAATAACCCTAAATACAAAAGAAACCTCAAAGAAAAAAACAAATCAAAACCCAAATCCTGACAAATACCAGATAGCCCACATCTAAGATATTACGCAAGTGGTCTAAAGAATCACTAGCATTGATAACTTACACTTAGATCTCGTTATAGAATTACTGAATGAGAATAAAGAAGTTGTTTGTATAGTTTGAAAGATTTTTGTGGAATTAGTGTTGATGAATAAGGATAGACCTTCTGGTGTGGTTGTTTCTTACAGGTGTACCAAAATTCTTACATACAGTTTGTTCAGGCTGAAAGACAATCTGGTGTGACTTTGAGAACTGTGGTTAGTGGCTGTTGGTAATGTATCAGATAGTTCACAAAGAGCTTAGTTCAAGGTCAGGACTACTGAAGGACAGGAAAATCAATAAGGCAGTCTTCTTTCTGGACTGGTGCTACAGGACAATAAGCTGCAGTTTTTTACCTTGTAAACCTATGATGGAAAGGAAGAGAAAAACAAGCTTTTTCTGCATATTTGACGGAAAGCTCAAATGAAGTAACAAAAATAATTTCAAAACACCATCCATTTTCTTTACCCGCTTCTCCATTCCGGGTTGCGGGGAGCTGGTGCCTATCCCCAGCAGTCACTGTGCGAGAGGCGGGGGACACCCTGAACAGGTCGCTGGTCCATCACAGGGAGACATAGAGACAAACAACCGTTCACACTCAGGGATAATTTTAACCTAACATGCATGTTTTTGGTCTGTGGGAGGAAACCAGAGTACCCGGAGTAAACCCACGTGTGCACAGGGAGAACATGTAAACTCCACCCAGAAAGGCCCCAGGCCGAGAAACGATCCTGCAACCTTCTTGCTGGGAGGCAACAGCTCTAACCACTACGCCACTGTGCCACCTCGGACTTAAGGAAGGACTTAAAATTATTTTCCATTTTAAATATAAGCACACAGATTTCATCAAGAAAAGACATATAACCCAACTATCTATTACTATGCTGCTTCAAAACCATGGTGTCCACCTCCACTTTTGGAATGAGCCAAATAGAAGAGTCCTGTGAACTTGTTGCTAACAGACAAAAAAATGAGCACACTCACAGACCAAGAGAAAGTGCTCATTTTGTGTTTATTAGAAACATATCTCATAAACCACAGGACAAATTTTAATGAAACTTTAAGAAAGTAATAATTGAATGCACATCTACAACTGATTAATTTCTGAAGTTGTCATGAAGTGAGGTGAAGGAGGCGAACTCAGAGTGCAGACTCATATTGAAAAATAAACTAATTTATTTGGAAACAAAAACAAAGCGCTGACGGGGCAGCAAAACATAAACTAAATAAAAAAAACACTAACTAACTTAAACACTCATAAACAGACCTGAGGCGAGACGAGACGAAACGAAGACCTGACAAAGCATGAGGGGACGAGGCATGAACAAACAGCAAGACAGCACATTGGGGAGGCAAGAATACGACAATGAACCAGCAGAGAGGTAGAGAACGGGACAGGGTTTTAAACACTGAGGGCAACGAGGTAAGTGGGCGCAGGTGAGTGATGATGATTACAGGCAGGTGGAGATGGGCGTGGCAGGAGAACGAGAGATAGACTGAGGAGAAGTGAATGATGGCTGAGGCACAGGGAACAAAGACACAAGGAAGAAGATAACTGAATAAAATAAACAATAAACTCAAACTGAAACAAGACGACAAATTGAATACAAAAACCCAGATCCTAACAGAAGTTAACTCAATTTAAGATGGTTGCCGAAACTAATCGAACTTAGTAAACACAAAATTAGCTGTAATGCTGTCAATTTTACACCTTTTTGAGCTAAAATTTGTTGTGGTTATCTGAGTAACACAATCTTTGAGTGCTACACACTGTGCAAAATCTTTACCTAAATCCTTGGCAACTGTTGGAGTCAACATTTCACCCCTATAGCAATAGACAGACTGAGTGGTTAAACCAAGAGTTGAGAGCTATCTTAAAATGCATCATTCCATTCTTCATCTTGGAGCCCACTGCTTATTTGAATAGATGTGTTCTTTTTAAGAGCTGAGCCGCAGCATTCTGAACAAGCTGCAGACGTGAAAGGAAGACCTGACTAACCCCAACATAAAGTGTATTACAATAATCAAGTTGGGTTGTAATGAAGGCATAAACTACTTTCTCAAGATCAGGTCTAAGACAATAGCTTCATCTAAACCATCAACATGTCTGCTGGATCTCATTTCAACAAGACTGTTCAAAGAGGTATTTCTCCTAATTAACGTCCCCATTTTGGATCTGCCTAATTTGTCTCTAATGTACGGTTATGTACTACAGAGCTTTCTGTAATTAAACCTTTACTTGAGAAACCTGATCTTGATTCAGGAGTTCTGGCAAATTATAGACCAATATCTAATCTCTTATTCAAATTATTGAGAAAATAGTTGAAAATCAATTATGTGAACATCTGGACAGAAAAAAAATGTTTGAGGAGTTTCAGTTGGTTTAGAACTCATCACAGCACAGAAACAGCACTGGTGAAAGTTACTCATGATGTTCTCATGGCCTCAGTCAGTGCACTTGTGCTTTTATTTGGCATAGTTTAGTTGTTTATGGTTGATTCCTATTTTTTGGTCTTATGAGCAGATATTTCTAAGTAACCTCACACTGTCTATCTAGGCACCTCACTTGATTTTAGGGGGAGCTTCACTAATCTTGTTCACTGGATTTTTATGAGATTAATACATGGATATGGGTTGTTGTTTCAAAAACACAGCAGCCTACAGAGAGGAGGTAGAACACCTGGTGCAGTGGTGGAGAGACATTAACTTTTGCATCAATGTGAAAAAGACCAAGGAGATGGTGGTGGATTTCAGAAGTGACAAGTGTCTTCTTCCTCTCCTGTTCATCACAGGAGCAGCTGTAGAGGTGGTCTCCAGCTTCAGGTACCTGTGTGTGCATCAGGGGTGGAAATTAAAAATTTTGTTCACCAGCCATAGTGGCTGGTGGACAAAATTTTTTACCAGCCACTCAAATATTTTACCAGCCACTATTTTTTGTTGTGACAAAAAGTTATTTCATATAATGATGATGATCGACGCAGGTGGAAGCAGTTGTGGTGCCCTACAAGCTGAATACTCTTGAAAAACAGAAAATAAAATAGCTTCTCATCACAACACCTATATTGGTGTTAGACTGCATGTAATCTGTAGTGGATCGAGTGCATCATGTGGGTTTGCAGTGAACTGTTGTAATATTTTTATTATTCAGGTGGTTTTCTCCGCCTGAAGTGGTATTTCGCTTTTATCTAAATAACATTTGGGTTGAATGTTATTTAGATCATTAATTATCCAACAACAACCAGTTAATTTACCAACAAGTCTTTAACTGTTTATTCCACTTTCAACAAGTCCTGTGAATTTGGAGACATTTGTTCTTTTTTTGCAAAGGTTACAAGGGGGGAACCAAATATTTCAGCCGTCTGAAATAATTGGTTCCCCCTCTAAAACACAGGACAAAAATAATTTACCAACAAGTCTTTAACTGTATTTATTCC
>NC_051442.1:24422421-24440893 GCF_001649575.2 Kryptolebias marmoratus
AACAGCAGCAACTCAAGCACATTGCTGCCCCCTATATGTCAAGAGGACAAATAACACATTTTCTGTTCAAATTGCCAACCCGCCACAGTGGCGTGTGTGTTGATCAAATTCACCCGCCACTTCAAATATTTACCCGCATTTGGCGGGTGGCGGGTGCTAATTTCCACCCCTGGTGTGCATATATCCAGTGACCTCACCTGGAGGGCCAACACTTCCTGTGTGGTCAGAAAGGCCCACAAGAGTCTCTACTCCCTGAGGAAGCACAAATGGGCTTGTTGTCTGTTGTGAAGGGGGTGTGTTTTGTAGTGTCCACGGCTGCAGCTGGGTATTATTGTGTATTTGCACAATTTGCACTGTGCAATGCATTTTCTGGACCATGAATTTATGAATGTTATGTAGTTTGCAAAAAACCCAAAAAACACAATGAATAACTACTAGCTCGTAGTCTATAAAAAATTAAATCTTCTCCAAATAAAGATAATGCACTGTTTGTATTAAGTTAGCTACCGTGCAATTTTCCTTAAGTTGTTTAGTGTTGGTATTACAGGAATAGTTCAAGCCATGATCAAATAGCTGGATAATTTTGCCGTATAGTTTATATTCTTATAGTGTGGCATTTTGCAGGGACTGCACATACTGTAAATGTAAAAATGCTATAGATTTAAGTTTCCAAGTTGATTTCTTTAAAAATCAAACATTTAATCTTTACATGACCTACTTATTAAAGTGTATGTAATTAATATATATATATATATCCTTTATTATAGCATTTATAACAAACATGGTGAGCAAATGGAAGGAGTTCTTTAACTTTCTTTCTGAAGGTTCCTACTCCTCAACATTTACCAGGGGGCAAAAGCAAACTCTCAGGAAGTTTGCCTCAAAATTTAGCATTCGTGGTAAGGTTTTTATATTTTAAACAGACACAACATTTTATATGATAATAATGATATATTAATAATGTGTAAATTCTTTCAATAAAGCTGGGAACCTATTCTTTGAAGCCTTGCCTCACAGGAGGGCCATACAATCAGAAGAGGAGACTTGGAATCTTTTCAAGGAGTTTCACACTTAACCATTGGAGGACACACTATACTGTAGAAGAGTATTTTTTGCCTTCAGTGTTATTTCAAACATATATTTTTTTATTTATTTGTAACAATATTCAACTTTGCTATCATCAATACATTTTTAAAAAAGCCTGGGGGTTAAAAAACTGTCCATTATGCTTAGTCAGGCACTGTTTTTTTAGTTCAGAGGAAAGCTAGAGAAACCCAGAGAGTCAAAATAATAGAGAGAATTTCATATGCTGAAGCATTAAAGAGGGTAAGAAAAGAAGCTTCAAGAAATGAGGACTGAGAAACAGGTGAGAGACACAGCTCAGCATACAAATTAAAAACACACTAATGAGAGACAAATCCTTATACCACCAATGATATGTACACACAAATTTAAAATGAATAAAAATACAGTGATAGTGAAAAAAGAAAGCTTTGTGGAATTTATCTGTCATATTGTAAACATTATAGTACAAATGAAGAAGAAAAGTGTTAAAAATAAGGCAATTGTGGAGGCAGCAGGAAAGTTCCTAGATATGAAAGTATTTAAAGGAGACCAGATTCATGCCCTTAAGTACAATTGAAACAACAAAAAATGTTCAAGAGAAAGATTGAAGCATTAATGATGGTTATCCATTTACTCCTGTGGAATGCTAGAAGTTTAAAAGCCAATGGAGAACAACTAAAAAGATGTAATTATGGACTACAAGCTGTTTCAGATGTAATACGTGTACAGGAGACAAAATTAAAACCCCAATTAGACTTTAAAATTCCTGGTTTCAGCTCAGTAAGACCAGATAGAATTATTGATAATTGTGAAGGAGAATGTGCCACATTTATTAAAGATGGAATAATCTAATGGAAAAAGTCCAACCCCAAAGAATTTAAATGTGTTGGTACACAGCAAGAACTAGAGAGTTACAATTTCAGTGTTAGTCAGCCTTAGTCAGTGTTGTTTTAACATTTAGCCTTTTACATGGTGCCCAGTGTTGGAGTTGATTGTCTCGGTGTTGAATCGACGCTGCTGGGAGGAAAATAAGCTCCTCCCCCTGCTTCACAGTCCTGTTTGAGTTCAGTCTGAACATGGCTCCATTTTGTTCTTCCCTGTAAGTGCAAGCACTATTTAAATGATAGAGAGTGATGTGACTTTTTCTACTAATCAATACTTCATTGAATGGCAACAACTTTACACAATGTGTTAGGTAGCAGCGCACGTGTGGGTTGCTAGCTAGCAACTGTCACACAACCAATACTGTTGTAATGGTAATACTTAAAAAAAAAAACATTTTATTGGACCATATCCTCATGAAAAATAAAGTTCTGTTTTTTTTCCATTTGGAGTTGTGATTTTAGCCATGGGAATTTAAAGGCTCCCGCCTATCAGCTTTCACCAGAACATCAATGGGACGGCTGAGACCAAGACGTCAAGTACCCCAACAGGCAGATGAGCATCGAGCATTGAGGGGAAACGCTTGACCCATTTGTTATTTTGCTTTGTCCAGATATTCTCCATGCTTCAGTAAAATGCTAATCCAGGTAAAGTGTGGTGACCTGAAGTTGGATGAGCTTGAAAGGCAGTTTGACTTTTGTCAGTTCCACAAGAAAAGTGTGTAATTCATCAAACCTGTGTGGGGAAGGTGATAGGCATTCTTTTTAGAAATGTATTTAGTTCTCAACACTTATTTAACAAATCTGTGGTTAGTAAAAGGAGTAAGCCACTGGATTTTCAGTTTTTCAACATGTTCTCCATACTAATCGCATAATCAACGCAAAGTAATTAATAACTCAAAGTTACTTACAAAATGTGGCTGATTAGAGAATTAGACTAAATTTTGCCCTACTTTTTCAGTCATTGAGCAATTTTGCCTGCTACCTGATGCCAAAGTTACATACAAAGATGCAATAGATACTGAAGTTGATTAAACATTCAGTGACCTAATTAGACAGGGCAATGTTGTGCTGAAGGTTTTCTGCCATGATGGTGAGATATAAAGACAAATTAAATCAAGCATCATACAGCTTTTACAAAAGGATGAAACTGATGCTTATTTTCTCCTCCTTCAGAGTTCTCAGAATGGTCATCTGCTTCTGAGTCTGACTCAAGCTTCAGCTCAAATGCATCAACATCAACAATACTGATGGATGAGATACCATGCAGGAAGCAAAACACTGGGAATGCTAATAATGCAGTGACTGCATTGTTTGGGTAATCTGCATATCACATATTTTCTTTTTTATCTGTTCTTCATTTCATAGCTGGTTGAAGGTGTCCTACAAAGCAAGTCTGGTGATGAAGAAGTTCTCCAGGAGGATGAAACAACAGAAACCCTAACTGATGCCACAAGAAGACAAATGGTGAACATACTGGTGGCTCACATGATTGATAAACAGGGGTAGGTGTGTTTTTACAGATCATCTTGTCATTAATTTGAAATCTGCTGTTAGGCACCTACCCACTAAAGCAATCAGAAAGGGGTATGCTCTTGGAATAGAGACACTCTTCCCATCCCTCAAGGATCCATGCACCAAAAAGGCTGTTTTGTTCTTTATCCATTGTGTTTTTGTATTTTGTGATCAAAAGCAGTGATTTTGCATTAAAAAAAATCTGATTGCTTTTTTTTATTGATTTTTTTGGGAGCACTTTTATGATGCAGCAAGCAGCACCAGATACATTTCATGGCATCTTAAAACGATCCAAAAGATTTGTAGATGATCTTTTGTGACACCAAGTAGCTCCAATGACATTTAATCTGGAGGCCCAAATATCCAGAGAACTGATTGTTGACAAACAGCTTGATGGAGTTGCCTGCCAGATGGCCATATCTCTACTTAACCACACCACAGACAGGTCCATGATCTTTCAAAAGATGATAGAGACTTTTGAGCACCATCACAAACTTATTAAAGATGCCAGTGGAAGAATCAATGCTCTAACATTTCCCAGGTTCCTGGACACAAAAGGATTGGTAAGTGTTCAAATGAGTTGTTAAAGTCTTTAAATGGGGATTTTTACCCTGTTATGATAGTTGGATTTCTACTTTTTATTAAATATTGATCAAGACTTCAGTCTTCAATTTAATGAAGAAACCTCATCCAAACTGCTGCAGAAGTGGGACGTGTTCTTCAAACCAAATGTCCTCAAGGAGGCTAATAGTCTCACTTCAACACCTGAGTTGAGAAGTTTGGATCAGTCAACAGAAAGCCCTCAAGGAGATAGCCAGGATAAGGCATTGAGTAAGTACCTAACTATATCTGAACACGATTGACTGTTCATAGTATCCTACACTGGCTCTATGTTCTCATAAAGTTCTGATATCTTTTATGAATTTATCTTCAGCCTTTGACCAAAGAATGGCCTCCTTGTTACTGCTCTTACATCATATTCCACCACCACCAGGAGTACAGACATCTCCAAAAATTAGTGCATGTGATGCAGTCAAGAGACTTGTATTTCATAAGGTAATTGAACTAAAAATATATACAGTAATTAGTCACTTTGCTTTTATAGACATGTATAAATACAGGTGGTTGAATGGCACACTTTAATTTCTTTTATTAGCTAATGTGAATCTTTTTTTTTATATATAATGGTTCGAGCTGCATGTTTTTTCTTATGTTTGGTGTATATTTTTTTAAATTTGAGTCATGCTGCAGTTTAGAGGAACATCTCCAGGGCCAACGGGGTCTGCAGCCATACCTCCTTGCTGTTGGGTGTCAGAAGAGCAAGATTGACAGCTTCTACATCCTCATGGATAAGTGCCTCATCCCATGCCAGACAAACTGCTCTCTTGGAGCATTTGATGAACTATTCAAAGCACATTTTGTGTTTTATGTCTCTTATGATGCTGCATTAATTAATTTTTATACATTTCTGCAGACAACAGTGTATAACATTGATGTTGGCATGGTAGTTCAGCAAGCACACAGGAGTAAATGGTAAAAGTAACTTTATTACAGGACAGAGAGAAGATAATACTCAGCAGCGGAATCACCGGCAGAGGCTCTGGGGGCAGTAGCTGAGTTCAGTGATCCAAACAAAGTACCAGATAATAAAATTTACATAGGTGGGGGCACTGACCGAGAACCAGGAAGCGGTGTAAGCAGGCAGGGACGACATGGCTGAGAGGATGACTGATCCACAGAGGAAAATCCAGCAAACTCGCCAAGTAAGTCTTGGGAGCAAATCCAGTAACCAAATCAGACAGGCAAGGGTCATTACCGAGGAGGCAGAGAGCAAGAGACTTGTCCAAAGGAGCAGGCGTGAAGAGGAAGTCCGAGGTACAGGCAGGGGTCGAGCTCCAGAAATCAATCCACCCGTGAGAGTCAGACAGGGGCAAGGCACAAAGAAAATCCAAGAAGCAAGAGCAGGGTCAGTGAACAGGAGGTCAGTCAAAGAATGCAGGATATCTACTGGCATGGCACCTTCAATCATCTGGAAGTGAAGGAGAGAAGGGAAGGAGAACAGCTGCAGGAGCAGCAATTAGGGGAAGACGGAGGTGAAATGGATGAGGCTGATTGATGGCAAAACATGGGAAAACAAAAAGAAACCAGGCATGAACATTACAATTTGTGCTTTACTTAAGAGATAATGTGGATCAGAGAAAGACACTTACACAGATTTTTCTGATGGAAACTATTATAAAACACATTCTTTGTTTTTAGCAAAAAAAGCTGCATTAAAAATTCAAATAATCTATGATGATTTTGAACCAGTCAATCCTCTGGGGTCTAAACATGGAATTCACAAATTTGTCTGTCTTTACTTTGTTCTAAGAAACCTGCCTCCTAAATTTAATTCAGTTTTGATGAATATTCATTTGATACCATTATTTCATGCACAAGATCTACACAAATATGGTTTTGATGCTATTCTGGAGCCATTAATGAAAGATCTCAAAAATCTGGAAAGCCAAGGCCTTAGTCTTCCATTTTCTGAAGCCACAACTCCCAGATAACTGGAGATAATTTAGGGATGCACACAATTCTTGGTTTTAATGAATCTTTCAGTAATCATTACTTTTATCAGATTTGTTTAATAAAAAAAATGTGACTGTCAAACAGTCTACAGTGAGGATGATCCTAAGCTAATACATACTTAGAGGAAAGGAGATTTTTGAAATGCATTAGAAATATCTCAAAGAAAACCCACAGCTAAAGTCATCCTATGGTTTGAAGAAAAAATCTTCACTGAATTCATTGAGATATTTTTATGTTTCTAACAACTATACCTTTGATATAATGCATAATTTTTTTGAGGGTGTTGCTCAGTATGAGATCAAATTACTTTTTGAATATCTTACTCAAACCTTCTCTCTGCTCTCTCAGCTCAGTGTGCCCGACTCCATCTGCAGGTGGATCACCAACTTCCTAACTGATAGGAGGCAGTACGTGCGGCTGGGGACGACCATCTCGGAGACTCGGACCATCAGCACCGGTTCCCCCCAGGGCTGCGTACTTTCACCTCTGCTCTTCTCCCTCTACACCAACTGCTGCACCTCCAGCCATGAGTCTGTAAAACTGATTAAGTTTGCGGACGACACCACCGTCATCTGTCTGATCTCTGACGGGGACGAGTCTGCTTACAGGACGGAGGTGGATCGGCTGGTGTCTTGGTGCAGCTCAAATAACCTGGAGCTCAACACCCAGAAGACGGTGGAGTTAATTGTGGACTTCAGGAAAGCCATAGACCCACCATGCCATCTCGTTATCAAGGACCTCACCATCGTCACTGTGGACTCCTTTCGCTTCCTGGGTATCACCGTCACCCAGGACCTCAAGTGGGAGCTGACCATTAGCTCCATCATCAAAAAAACACAGCAGAGGATGTTCTTTTTACGACAGCTGAGGAAACTCAAAATGCCAACTGAGCTGATAGTAAAGTTTTACACAGCTGTCATTGAGTCCATCCTCACCAACTCCATCACCGTGTGGTACACTGGGGCCACAAGCAGGGACAAACAAAGACTGCAACGCATCGTGCGCTCCCCCGAGAGGGTGATCGGCTGCAACCTCCGACCCGTACAGGACCTGTCCTCCTCCAAGACTTTAGGACGAGCAGGTCGAATTGCAGCTGACCCCTCTCACCCTGGACACAGCCTGTTTAATCCTCTCCCCTCAGGCAAAAGACTACGGTCCATCCGGACCAGAACTTCCCGCCACATGAACAGCTTCTTTCCCTCAGCCACTAAACTGCTGAACAACAGATAATTAACCCTAGTACGACACAGTCACTTTCTCCACCTGCCATAATGCACATGTACACTTTAATTCATTTCTTTCTTGTTTCATGTTTACTTATTCATTTGTATTTGTTTTACTTGCACCAGTACACCAGAACAATTTCCTAACCTGTAACTTGTTTACTAGCAATGGCAATAAAGTGATTCTGATTCTGATTCATATCAGAACAAGATTTACTTTCCAGGATTTATAGTTTTTTCTTATGGGTATTTAGAAAGGAAAAAACATCCCATAAAAATTATTTTGGAGAGTGCTGGAAATAGTATAGGCTTGAATTCTGTTCAGTCATTGTGTCTTGTTAAAAACATTCCACTTTTGTTTGTGGGACATTATTCCTGCAGGAGACAAAAACTGGAACATGTTGCTGTTGTTACTAGAAATGATGAACATTGCCGTTTCTCCTATCCTCACTATGAGTATGACAGTATGTTTGAAACATTTGATTATTGCACTCCGCAAACTCTTTAAATTCTTATATTCAGATCTAAACTTGATACCTAAGCATCATTTTAAGATCCACTAACCATCTTCTTTTAGGAAAATAGGTCCATTGCTACATATGTGGTCTTTGAGATTTGAAACCAAACACAAAATGTTTAAAGATTATTTTAAGAACTTTAAAAATACAACAAAGTCACTTGCCAAAAGTATCATATATATGCCTTTACTTCTTTTACCTTGATTGATTACTATATCCTCACATCCAGCTTTTTGAAGTTTTTCCATCCATACCATCTATGTGGTTCAGGCTCAGTGAGTGAAGGGTGTTTGCTAATCTGTGCTTTTGCAACACTGTTGAAGTCATCATGTTTAGGGTAAGCCTTGAAACTGTACACAGTCTCAGCAAGCATTTCTAGTATGTCAAGCTTCATATCTTGTGGTAGTCATACAAGTTCCATCCTTCATAAAGGCAAGATCTGCCTGTCTGAGTCTATACTCAACATCACCTGAGAAAATGGCTATGTCAAAGAACTGTGTCCACTGTTGTCTTAGCCACAGTGATGCACTTCCTGTCATCATGTTGTGGTAAGTGATGACAATTTGGTTAAATGAAGAGTCACAAGAGGGATGATTTTGAGTGTAGCTCTTTCAGGTAAATCAGTTATCTTGGTCAAATTGGAGAGTGCATTATGGAAGTCTTGATCTTCATACTGCAGTGACAGTATCCCTTTTAATTCCTCAATGGACTGGGGTCTCTCATTTAAAGTCAACTTCCTTATATCATGTTCAGCAAAGATGACTCTCAGCAACAACCTTTGGTTCAAGATGCTTTTTATACCATGATGTCATGAGTCTACAGACAAATAATATGTCTGTACTGATCACCATAATCTTTGTTATTTGCCTGAAATCAGGAAACCCTGAGCATGTTCCAGCAGAAATGACGATATCAGCACTATACTTAATGCTGTCTATGTAAACAGAAGCTGCTACAAGGACTGTTCTGGTTGTTATTCCCGAGACAGAGAGACAGTTCTTCACATTTTCAGGAAATGAAGCAACCATTACAGACTAAACTCTGTTAATTTACACTGATGGCTTGAAAAATGAGGTGGCAGCTAAATGGAAGGCTATCATATGCTGGTGTCTGAGAGCTAAAGTAAGGGGTATGTTCTTGAAGTTGTGAATGTGGTGCAAAACGTTCTTGAAGAACTTGTGTTTTCCTTCAAAATGGGTTGTCCAAACATCACACAATAGACCAGTAGTTTGAATTACTAGAAGGCAGTGCTCAATGTAGTGGTGTTTTGATAGTAACTTCTCGTTTGGGAAAACTTCCTGAAATACATGTCTAGGTTCTGCAATCTTGCAGTCAAGGAAGCATACCGACTCCTCTGACAAGCTTGCAGACACTGACAATTCCATGACATCTTTTAAGTTCATTAAAACCTCCCAGGTTTCATCCCCCTCAGGAATGTGATGACCTATCAGTAGTGGCAGAAGGTGGAGAAGTGTCCAGTTTTTATGACCATTTCCTCCAATTGTTGCTTTGGAAGCAAAGTTCCTTGCGATGAGTTGAGGTTGGTTTGGAAACTGCTTAATAGCCACATTCAGGGTTTCAAGTGAGAAGTATCCCTTTGATATTAGTGCCTTCAAGCACAAGGCCAATTCAGAGAGAACAGCACTCTCCAGACGATCATGCAAATGGTCTGGTGGATAGCCATTGACAACATGAAAATGTTCCAAGCTTTCAGTAAGCAGGCATCTTCTTTTCACACCATATTGTTGAGCCATGGTAGGATCCTGCAATATATCCTGCACGTCTGTCATGATTTTCTTTTGTTCTTGGTTGAAATGAACCTGTCTGCACTTGTGTTGTATTTCCTCCCGTTTGGCCATACAGAATCAGCACTTCTGACTTACTGTGAAGCTTTCAAAGAACCCTCCCAATGAATGGCCAGAATGGGCAGCCAAACTGTGTGCTGCAACAAATAATACTGTCCCTTTTAGGCTGGTTCCTAACTGTTCAATATATATACTATATACGCTGCTGCTCAAGAGAAACAAGGTCCTGAATGAGAGGGCGAAGAATTTCACCATAACCATAGTCTTTGAGGCTGCTGACCTTGCAAAATAGAGCAAGCTGAATAAAAAGAAGAGAGGAGCAATAGGTTCCAAAGGGGTTTGCCACTTCAAACTCATCCATGTACAAGCATAGCGCAATCCTGATTTTTTTTTTTTTTTTTGTCGAGACTGGGAACTATCTCTGTGGAATCTATATCCTTGTGACAAATTTGTCTCAGGTGACATGGCCTCATCTAAAATTTCTCCACGGTTTAGTAATGTTTGTAGCATTTTTAGTATGGAGATCAGGGGTGAAAATTAGCACCCGCCACCGGCCAAATGCGGGTAAATATTTGAAGTGGCGGGTGAATTTGATCAACACACACGCTACTGTGGCGGGTTGGCAATTTGAACAGAAAAGGTGTTATTTGTCCTCTTGACATATAGGGGGCAGTAATGTGCTCGAGTTGCTGCTGTTACGTCGAGCCGCGTTCCCCCATCAGATACGGTTCCCCTGCGTCTCTGTAAATAATGACTTATCTATTAACAGAATTGTTTAGAGGGACAAATATTTCTCATTAAAAAAACATAAATCTTTTAAAAATAAAATGTGCTAATAATATCATAATACAGAGGAATAAACACAGGTAAGGAGTTGTTGGTAAATTATTTTTGTCCCATGTTTTAGAGGGGGAACCGAATATTTCAGCCGTCTGAAATATTCGGTTCCCTCTCTAAAACATGGGACAAAAAGGAAGAGAGGCACCCATGTTTTAAGCAGCAATGTTTAAGTAGCCCCTCTTTTCAGCACAAAATGTGCAGTACTTACATGTCCACTGCATATGATTTTTTTTTGTTTTCTTGAAAAACCTGAAGAAAAAAAATAATTTTTGCAACAAGCACAGATAAATAGAAAGAAACTGTCATGATGGTTTTAATTTGTTTAGTCTACATGCAGAGAACTCGAAACCAGAATGAACGTTTAAACAGATTTATTAATGTGATTGTGGCAGGTTGGCTTCCTGGAGCGGGGAACCTGAGGCAAGGGAATCGCACGTAGACTTTCAGGAGTGGGTAACCCAGGAGCGGAGGAGACAACGGGAGCTCTGGAGGTAAACAGGAAGTGGTGAGCGATGAACCGGAACCAGAATCGTGAGCAGAAAATACTGGCTTACTTGAAGGATCTGTGGTCTGTTGTTACCAGTGGGTCGACGGAGGAAACGCAGACTGAAGACGATTGGTGGTAGAATCCAGAAGTGGAGCCGGAGGAGGGCGGAGCAGGTTTGGTCGGGTCTTGAGGGTGTGGTGAGGAGGAAGCCTGGAGATCGCTGTGCCAGCTGGGAGTCTAACTCGTCAGAGCGTACCGGAGCAGAGGACCAGAGACCAGCGAGGGAAACAACCTGGAGCGAGGAACAAGAACACAAGGTAAGTCTTGGCAGAGGAAGAGAGAGAATCTCATTGGGCATGAGGAGGGCTAGATGTACCACGAAAGCAAACAGTTTGGAGTTGAAGGCAGCGGACTCCTTTAAAGCTCCTCCTGATGAGCAGAAATACGTTGCAGGTGTGTGCCTGCAGCCACCTGCCCCGCCCACACATCTCCACCTGAAAGACAGAGAACTCAGAAACATGCTGTATTAGACCTGAAATACCAGAGTTTTAGAAAACTATAGTTTTAGAAAACTATCGGAATCCTAGCAAAACTCTATCTAATCATCAAGTTCTGAACTTCTTTAAGACAAAATCAGCTACCACATGAACACAGCGGTATGAAAGGTAAGTGTTAAATGACTCATGTGGCAAGACATCAAGAGAACTGTAGTCTTGTGTATGATGGAATATTAATCTAACTGTACTGTGTACATATAACAGTCTAGGAATAATAACTACAACAGATATTTGAAATTCAACATATGCACAAAAAATATTCTGTATGATGAAATATAGAGTAATGATTGATTCAGTCTCACTGCTCTCCTGTCATCAGACAATCATTACGCATAAATAGTGGTGATAACCATGGAAACGGCACAGCAATCGAGTAGTGTTAAGTGAGGACAGTTAAGAAAAAAAAAACTAGTGGGACTCGATTACATTTTTTAAGCTAATTGCACAGTTTGTAATTAATTATTCAAAATGAATTGCATTTTAATCGAAAAGCATATATTGACAAAACAAACATTGTCAATTTATAAAATCCCTTTTGCTGATAAATTATTGATTAAATAGACATGAGATCAACAACAAAGATATTCACTGCTTTTAATCTGTTATTTAGGTTATTCAACCATCAGATTGGTGCAAAGTGTTGTTACACCCATTCAACTCTCAAGTGTTACTGGAACCCCTGATCATTCAAGTAACGTCTTTGAAAAAATACTTTTTTAGAAATTTGGGCTGTGAACGTGTCATGGCGAGGGGACATTTAGCCACATTATGTTCATAACATTGCACAGCTAGCGTTAACAGACATTACTATACACACATCATTACTAGCTGACATAGTTCAGAGTTTAGCCCTAAGGAGCGGAACCAAAACCAGACGTGGAGACAAAGTAAAGGTAAGTTGTTTTATTTACAGGTGACAAGTATTGTTGAAGAGACAAAATATTACCTAAATGAAACTCAAACTCTAAAAAACCTCTCCTCACAACGGACTGGAAAATGCACAGAGAAACCAGGAGTCAAAAATGGTCAGAAGCAGTATCTTCAGTTTAAAAGATTTATTAGCCTTAGTACTAAGGGAGACACTCCTTACCAGCTCACAGCAGGAACACCAGAAGATGTCTGAGCTGAATCACTAAAACATAACATTTTAACCTGAACAAAGAGCTGGCCCATCCTCCTTCGGTCATCTCTCTGGAACTCTGTATATGGACTTGTTTTTCTCCATCTTCTGCAGGTGGTTTTCTTCGAGTGGGTTTCGGTTCCTAATTAGCTGACTCCCCCAGACCTGTTATCTCCGTACTTGGTGCAGGCAGTCACGTACATCACAAACTCACATGACCTAACCAGTACAGAGTTACACTCATCCTCAGGTTAATACAATCAATAGAATTACAGAACATTATTACATGATTCTAACTGGTAAGGAGGGTCTATATTATAGTTTCACTTCACAGTATTTACAGTGCACGGTCAGGAGGATCTGGAAAACAGGAGAGGAGCAAGGTGAGTCTCGGGTACTGATCTTGGTCTTAGTAGATATTCTTTCAGATTTGTGCAAGGAGTAATTGAGTGTTCTTTCTTACAGGTTTTTGGAGGGTGAACGAGGTCCAGAAGTGTAGTCGCAATCCAGGAGTGGTCCAAGAGGTAAGATGTCAGTAGTCCAAACAGGTGGGTCGTCCGACCAGCAGAAGGTAAGTCCCAATATGCCGTGATTCAAAACCAATAACCTGAAGCAAGAAGCAAAGTACAAAAAACCTAAAAATGAACATAGCTGTGGAACATGGACATTAGAATCTGGCGGCTGGGATTCTAACCAAAGAGGCAAGATGCTCCAGCGAAGATCTGGAATCAGCCAAGGGTTCAAATTCCGGAACTGCTCATCACTGGAATCGGCAACACCTGTTGAGGAGGAGGTTAGAGGCAACACCCACGAGGCGGGCAAAACCCAAATCCTCACAACTAGCAAGCAGGAAAAATTACTTTAAAAAAAAAAGACAGTCTAAATAAGGGTAAAATAATACTCACCAAATGAGAGTGCCAAGCACAAGAATGCTGAAAAAAAAAAATCATGAGTGCACTTGCAGCGATTAGGTCCAGCTCACGTCTGTATTGGATAACGGTCTTATTGTAGATAGGACGGACATCACAAACTGCAATTGGCCCGTGCCTGTTGCTGTATCCTGCATGTCCCCAATGGTTTACATGTTTGTTAGTAACATATTTAGTTTTGCTGAGGGGACATAAAACCGTGGTGAAAAGGCACAGGGTGAGGCAGGCAGTACTCTGCTGCACTGAAGGGGGCGCACGTGAGCCAACGGGAGCTTGTTGCTGCTGTCCTTTTACACAGAGGGGAGTGAGAGTCATGTGCACTGCTGCGAGCCGTTAATTTTTGTTTTGCTCCATCGGACTGCCAAAATGGTAATTTTAACGTTTTTCCTTATCTTATCTAAGATAAGAGAGAAAGAGAGAGAGAGAGAGAGAGAGAGCGCATGTGTGAAGAACACTGATGAGATACAAAATACCCAGCAGCCAATTGAATAAGCTACCCTTATATATTTGTAAATCTGACTGTTAAGGAGTCAGTGCCTCACCAACCATGAACCTCACCTCACGTCACTGCATTTAATACACAAAATCATTCTCAGATATTCAGATTTCACCTGATCAGTTCTGCCTGTTTTAGCTCATTTCAGAATGAGTGGTTTTAGGGCTACGTCACTATTATGCAAATTAGCTGCTGTTGGCCACACCCCCCAACTCAGTGTCTCGCCTCAAAACATAAAAACTCTCTGAAGGATTAAACTCTGCAGATCTGACTCACATTTATATCGTTATTTATTCAAACTCTAAGGATTCTGACTTTGGGACAGTGGCACTTAGCCGTTTGGAACCGACATTTGTCGAGTCGAACACGGGCAATCAGCGGTCCTAAACCCAACTGGTAGTGGGTCATGATCTAAATAAAATAAATGAGCAAAAGTAACATAAACAGATAAAAACTAAGCAAGGAAACTAGGATGTAAAAAGCTAAACTAAACTTATCTAAAACAATTCATACTAAAGATAAACTGAGGAAAAACAAATTAAGGTATAATAAACTGAATAGGCTAGCGTAAACTAAACTCAGATTTAAAAACCTCAGCTGAACCAATCAGAAATTAAGCTAAGGTAGACTAAAGGTACCAGAAGGCTAACTAAGAACACCAAAAGCAATCTAAGAGTTAAAAACGTTTTAATAAAAGGCCAACTAAAGGTGTCAGAAGGCTTAAAAAAATAGATTTAAATTAAATTTATCTAAAACACAGGCTAAACTAAACTACACTATGAAATAAGCTTAGCCAAGCTAACTAAAATAGGTTTAAACAAACAAAGGCAGGATGAAATGGGCACAGTCATACTGATATAAACTGAGGAAAACCAATCTAAGATATAATAAGTTCAATTAAAGAACCTCAGCTGAACAGACTAAGATAAACTATACCTTTTCTATTGCTAATTCAACTAAAGTTTCAGGTAATTCAACTATGCTAATGAGACTAAGGGGGAGGGAGCAAAACTGAACATAGACATATGAGTATCAGGTTTTCATAAACTGTCAAAGGCGCGCAACTTGGGCGACAGACAGACTCAGGAGACAGAGAATAAGCTAAGTGGCTTTATTTACAGAGCAGGGAGGGGAGTGGGTCTGGATCTGGAAAGGAGGGTCAGAGGTGAGTTTATTGTTGTCAGCAGGAATGAATTGTCAGAATATAGATGGAGAAGTTGCTCTTACAGGTAAGTGAGGAAGACTCAGCACAGAGGAGAGGATCAGGGTTCCGGTGGTATGTATTTACAGGTGGATGGTTCCTGAACTGGACAGAGGCAGACAGGCTTCAGCGCAGATTGGATCGGTTGAGCGGCTCTCAGATAAGTCCCTAGGAAGACGGTTGGTGAAGATCTTTTACAGGAAGCTCCAGGAGGCAGAAACTCTGAGCATACACAGAAGATAAACAGATTAACAAGACTTCAGATAACAGAACTCTCTAGTGGCCGAGATGCATTACCAAAAGTAAGTCCTCCAAACAGCTTTAAGAACCCCGAGAGCAGATGATTCTGATCCGCTACAGCTGGCGATGATGAAGCTGCTGACCAATCAGGAAAACAGGAGAGAGCAAACAGAAAGCAACATGGTAGAATGCCACAATGAGAGAGTGTGCCAGCGAAGACGTTAAGATTAAGGGGGAGGAATGCCCACAGATACTGTTCCAGATGCCTCTCAGCTATAGTCCTGATAGTGATGGAAAGTTTTATCAGACGGCCTTGGCTGGCACAGATCCACAGTTGTCCTGGGGGAGGGAGGGGCACTGATGGGAGAAGAAAGAGCATCAAGTATACATAACATCCAGGAGATTTTTGAGATGGCTAGCCTTCCAAGGCAGACCCAGTGGAGCCAGATTCAGATATCAGAATTGTTTAGGTCAGACAGACACTGTTAATTTCATGCCAGCCTTAAGAGTCTTACTGGTATATCTTAATGGCGAATCCAAACAGCCGAATAAATGTGGTCCTCCGTGCCGGGCCGAGTCAGTAACTTCTCCAAAGTCGATTGCATTCAGCCAGGAAGTTCCAAGGTCCACAGCTGGTCTGCGACTGTCCGGTATGCGCCTTTGTTTGCAACACAACTGAGTCTGAGAAGTCCCTATCCTTCACACAGAGCAGGCAGCCTTATCATGGCCCGAACAGCTGCATGCGTCTTCCGAATTTCACGATACGCCAGGTAACCACAAAACCCAAAAAGCAGAAATCCTGTTATCAAAAATCCAATTATGTACTTGTCTTCAATATCCTCAACCAACATTACAGATAAACACACAATCTTCCACTTCTCCCAGGAATCCAAGGTGTATCCAGCTGGAAATGTCCCATCGGAGCCAAGTCTTGTCATCGAGAAAATTTGATCAATTGCGTTGAAAGACCAGCTGACCAGATCCATAATAATCTAATTCGGAAATTATGCAAAGACAGGCTCCAAAAAAAGAAAGGGGGGGGGCGGGTGCAAAAATAAGTGTTTCTATGACTGCTTTTTAATTTATAAACCCAGCATATACCTTTAAAACTCTTATTACAGTTACCTTAAAATACAAACAGATGGCTCTAAAAACACAAATGCTTGTGTGAGAATAGGGATATACATACCTGAGTTTCAGATATGTAAATCTAAATGCCTGTCAGATCAACTATTTATTTTCACAGGAGAGATGGTGGCAGTAATCATAAGGTGAAGGAGGTACCAGTTAGGGTGGTGTTCACAAATTCAAAAGCAGTCATAGAACAGTCCAACAAAAGGAAGGAGCAGTGATAACTCAGGAACGTGGAGAAAAAGAAAGAGGGGGTTGATGCCAACCCACCACTGATGCGCCTTTGTGCAGCAAAGTAGTAATAGAGCCAAAATGGTCATGGTGAAAAAGTAAGCTGGCTTTGAGCATTAAAGAATTTTTTGATGAAATGATAGCATGTAATCTGTGTGACCACCCAGTCATAGAATTAAACAACAAACAAACAGATTTATTGCAGAGGGAAGATCGATGATGATACACAAATTTGCATTTATTTTAAACATTGTGATGATGTACACTTTGTAAAATTTTCTTAGGCATTGTAGTTTTCTTTACAGTTAGATTAGTACTGTTTGGATTTCTAGCTAGAAAGGTTTTTGTTTGTTTTTTCAGCCTTGGAGATCCTAAAGCTTTTTGATTCCTAGTGTTTGTATTTCTTTATGTTTTTAAATCACATAATTTTAAATAAATCACTTTTATCACTGAACTTAGTTTGGGCAGTAGTTTTCAGTCAAGTTATATTTATTTATTTACATTTTATGTTACACCTTTTGCCTCCCTAGATGTAAATTTTAAGGGTCGTAACATCAACATACAGCAGCAAGATAAAAAAACTATATGAATTAACAATTGTCAAAACCTGAAAAAATAATTTGTGCATCCTTTTTATTTTAATAAAGGCAAAGTCCAGTTTGCTTACATCAGTGTCCAATCCAGGATTAGACACACTTGGCTGGTATGGTGGCAGCAGAAAATAACATTTGTACTGGGACCATCTTGACCATGTTCCTGCTTTGGCTTCAACTTCCCAGTTGCTGTATGTAGTCCAGTAATTCCTTACATTTGGATGCCCTGAACAGGCCACAAAGAGTATAGAAAAACATATGCCTAAACCTCAGACACTTGTTGTGGAAAACATTTATTTCCAGGCACTATCAGATGAAATCACTCAATCAACTTTTATTATATATTGTGTACAACATACAGAGAGCATTAAAGACAATCAACAATTAACATCAGAGTCCCAGCTCTGAACGGGAAGGTCCGAATTAAAAGCTCCCCCCCAGAGTCAACTCAGGAGCTTATTTCAAAGATACTGGAATGCAAAAGAGGAGCGAGTCAGTCTGGTTCCCATGAGCTGAAAAAGGTAACATCAATCCTGTAAACTGGTTCATTTGGTGGAATTCAGACATAACATAGTCATGACTTATCAGCAGCAGGTGATACCTTATAAAAACTTTCCCACCACACACTCTGACTTTTATGTTTTCTAATGGATGTCATATTCCTGAGTTCCAACAAATGCAAAAAAATGTGGTGTATAATTTTCACAATAATTTGTAATGTTGACAAAAAAGCAGTATGTAGCTGTCTTTTGTCATCCAGCATCTCTCCACTGCTGTTGGAGCGCCTTGAGTGCCAGCAGATGAAGATGAACTGTTGCTATCATAACAAGAAAAGCTACTGATTGTTGATAAGATTCTTTATTTCCCACAACAGAACAATGTCAAATATAGACTTTGCCCTTTTAGAGAAATGCCTGTGCACTTATTTGACACTGATATTTGTTCATATAAATTTCAAAAAACAGAGGATGACTTTCTTGTGTCATCCATCCATGTATCCATCCATCCATCCATCCATCCATCCATCCATGTATCCATCCATCCATCCATCCATGTATCCATCCAT
>NC_051442.1:24443966-24463609 GCF_001649575.2 Kryptolebias marmoratus
TATCCATGTATCCATCCATCCATGCATCCATGTATCCATCCATCCATGTATCCATCCATCCATCCATCCATGTATCCAACCATCCATCCATCCATCCATCCATCCATCCATCCATCCATCCATCCATCCATCCATCCATCCATCCATCCATCCATCCATCCATCCATTCATCCTTTCAGTTATTTGTCCATCCATCATTTATCCATCTGTCCATCCATCCTCTGAAATGTCATTTTAAGAAGCATATCTCACTTTTTTTAATCAACATCACTTGTGTTAGGTTTTTGTTTGTGAAGAAAAAATAATTTAAAAAAAAAACAATAATTCCCCCCCAAAAAGTTAAAAACAACCAACCAACAAAAAGCTTCTTTTATTTGGATTTACCATGTCCTGGATGACTGAGAATCTACACCGGCAAAAAAAATAGCAAAAAAAATCAGAAACATTTTTTGACTGTGCTGCTGTGAGCACTGAAAAGGCAAATAACTCAGGTGTAGTTGTCTGTGAGTGCTGTAAGAATCTAACCAATCAAACCCCTGACTCACTCATATGTAAAATAAGATAAAATATGATCTATGAAGTCTTTATTATTTCAAAGGAAATGCAGAAGTTGCGGGCTGTGTCAGGAATCATGACTCTGATTTAAACAAGCAAATCAAGACAGTGAGTGAGTGAGTTTGCTCCCTTCCATGCCTGGAACAGTGCTCAGTATCTTGGAGAGTCCCTCCTTTACACAAGTAAAAAGTCTGCTGTTCTGGATGTTGTTTTGCATTTGTTTGTGAAAAAGAGTTTATTAAAAAGAAGAAAAGTTTATTTTGCACTGTAAATGTTTGTATTCAAATGTTTCACTGCTGAGTTTATTGTAATTTTACACAATGTCATTATTTGTTTTCCTGTATGGATTTTGTGGATCCTTGTGTTATTCATGTCGGCGTATGTTTAGTTTTGCTTCTTGTTCTTTGTGTTTCCTGTGTCACTCTTCACCTGCCCTCAGCTCTGTTAGTCTTCGGTGCCACGCCCACCTAACCTGTTCCTCATCCTGTCCCAGCTGTAACCCATTTCCCACTCACCCTCTGTTTGTTTAAAAACGAGTTCTTTTCATTCATACCTCACTGGTTCATTCATTTCTGCTTGTCAATCCCATGTTCCTGTGTTGTTTTTTTCATGCTCCTTACAGTTTTGCTCCTCACATTCCTAGTAAGTTTTTGTCTTGGTTTTTGCTGCCACGTCAGGCTTTTGTTTTTGTTTTCATTTTGTTCATAAATGAAATTAATTTGTACTTTGCTATGAGTCTGCATGCCTCACCCAACCCTAACAGCACAAATGTTTTTGTTTTTGTATTTATTTTGCATGAATAGGTCATTTTCCTATGTGTTGGACCAAATATAAAAATAAATATTTCCCTTTTGAGAATTATTGGTTTTTCACTTTTTCCACAATGAAATGAATCATTTTTCCATTTCAAACTAGTGGAATTAGTGGTGTGAATCGGTGGGAACTGGGAGTAGAACTTGTGTGCGCACATGATTCAATGACTCAAATAAATAAAAAATTTGATTCCTTTTGGTGAGGGATTCATTCGTAATTTAATCAGTAAAAAGAATCAAACACCACTACAAACAAATAGAGCATTAATAAATTTTCATTGTTTGAGTTATATGTTAGCATACCTTGCCATGTTTCTAAATGTTTAACTTTAACAATTATTCATGACAGTTCGTTGTGTACAGATGGATCTGCTAAGGGAAAAAAGACAGTTGGTGTCAAAGACAGAAGTCTAGGTTATATTTATAAATAATTAAAACTTCACATTTTCTTGAAACATATTCTTAACTAAATAAAAAAAATCAACATAACACATCTCTCAATATTTTATCTTAAAGCTAAGACGAACAAAATTTTCAGGTCAAAAACTGTAGTACCTTCAATAATCATTGAATCAAACTATTTATATGTTACAGTCTGATAACGTTGGGCTTTCAGTCATCAGCAAACAAATTATTTCTGCAAACTGAAGACATTTCCAATTAGACTGAACATTAATATTTACCATGAACTTCTCAATCTTGCCATAAACGATTTTTTTCGGGGAAGTTGAAATTAATTTCCCATAGAATTTAAAATAAAACAAAACCACATTAAAAAAAAGTTTTTTTTTCTGATACACTATATAACCAAAGTATTCCCTCACCCATCCAAACAATTTAACTTCGGTGTTCCAATCACTTCCATGGCCACAGCTGTATAAAATAAAGCAACTAGCTATGCAGACTGCTTCTACAAACATTTGTGAAAGAATGGGTCAGTTTTAGCACCTCAGTGAATTCCAGTGTGGTACCGTGACATAATTTCCTCACTACTAAGTGATAGACCACTTAAACTCAAAGACTGGGCTCAGTGGATGCTGAGATGCATAGTGCACAGAGATCACCAACATTCTGCAAAGTTAATAGCTATAGATCAGCAAACTTCATGTGGCATTCAGATTAGTAGCAAGAAGAGTGCATAGAGAGAGTCGTGTAATGGGTTTCCATGGCCGAGCAGCTGCATCCAAGCCTTATATTACCAAGTAAGGCTTGGTGATGTAACGATGCAGTGGTGCAAAGCACACTGCAGCTGGACAGCAGTGGAGACGTGTGCTCTGGAGTAATGAATCACACTTCTCTATCTGGCAATCCAATTGATGAGTCCGGGTTTGCCAGGAGAACAGTGCTTGTCTGACTGCATTGTGCCAAGTGTAAAGTTTGGTGAAAGGGGAGGATTATGATGGGGGGTTGTTTTTCAGGAGTTGGGCTTGGTTCTTAGTTCCAGAGAAAGGAACTCTTAATGCTTCAGCATACCAAGACATTTTGGACCATTTCATGCTCCCAACATTGTGGGAACAATTTGGGATGGCCCCTTTCTGTTCCAACATGACTGTGCACCAGTGCACAAAGCAAGGTCCATAAAGACATGGATTGGTGTGGAAGAACTTGATTGGATAGAAACTGCAAACCAGGCCTTCTCGTCCAACATCAGTGTCTTACCTCATAAATGTGGTTTGGAAAGAATGATTAAAAATTCCCATAAAGACACTCCTAAACCTGTGGAAAGTCTTCTTGACAGAGTTGAAGCTGTTATAGCTGCAATGGGTGGGCCGACATCATATTAAACCCTATGAATTAAGAATGAAATGTCACTCAAGTTTATATGCATGTGAAGAGAGAACAAATACTTTTGGCAATATAGTGTATGTCCAAGGAGAAAGTTCAAAACAATGTGAAGAATACTATTGATAAAAATAAAATAAAAAAAAAAACTTATTTTGAATATTCTTTAAAACTAGAAGAAAGGACAAAAGAAACATTTTAGTGGGTCAATAATAATGTTTTGCAAAATATTTCATGAACTCCCTTTGCATCAGTTTATGTTCTGGTTGAACAAAAATGCTCACAACTGTGTACAAATTCAACACACAGTCTTCTTTAAATTTGGAGCAGGAAGGGCACAAACACTATCAAGAAGAGACAGGTCTGAGCATGTACTGCCATTGCACTGCCGCTGCCATCCTGAACTGCACTTGGTCCTACAGGAGAGAAGAGCGAAACACTTTATTAAAATACAATAACAAATTATTGGTATCACCAATATTGATGACTTTTTCTTTTGTGTTAGCATTAGTAGAGATGGTTTATTTAGAGAAGAATGGTTTGGTGATAAGGTCAGCACAATTGCACATTGCACCAAATATGAGAAAAATGTGCTCATAGAAAAAATACTAAAACCTTACATGATTTGGCATAAGAAGTAACTAGAGCCACAAATTATATAATTTTACAATAAAGTTAGTGAAAAATAAACAGAGATGGGGGATGGGGGGTGGGACGATATTAATGTCACTGAGCCAACTCAGAATAGGTCTGTGGGCTGGACAGAACATGTTCATTACATTTAATACACAAAATCATCCTCAGATATTCAGATTTCTCCTGATCAGTTCTGCCTGTTTTAGCTCATTTCAGAATGAGTGGATTTAGGGCTACGTCACTATTATGCAAATTAGCTGCTGTAGGCCACGCCCCCAACTCAGTGTCCCGCCTCAGAATATAAAAACTCTCTGAAGGATTAAACTCTGCAGATCTGATCCACATTTATATCGTTATTAATTCAAACTCTGAGGATTCTGACTTTGGGACAGCGGCACTTAGCCGTTCCAAACCGACATTTGACAAGTAGTAGAGCAGCAATAAATGGGTCCGAAACCTGACTGGTAGTGGGTCGGGACAGTGGCAACATAGACACGTGTTCTTTATTGCAGCCGAAAAGATAACATTTTCATTTTTCTAGCAGACATTGTTCAGCTTTACTACTTCAGTTTCAGCTTCTTTAGTGGCTGTGGCTCAGTGCTTAAGTCATCCTTCAATGAGAGAGTTGGAGGATCAATTCTTGACAGCAGTCACATGTTGAAGTGTCCCTGGGCAAGACACGGAACCCTTCATTGCCTCCAATGTTTGCTCTATCGATGTATGAATGGAGTTTAAAGCCCTGATTAGACTCTACAGAATGACTTATTCAAATTAGCTTTGTACTGTATGAATGTGTGTTTAGATGGGCTAATAAGGGCACAGATTATGTTGCAAAGAGCTTAGAGTGGCTTGGTTGACTAGAGAGGTGCTATACAGTCCATTTAGCAAATTTCAGCAAAGACAATCAACCCTCAGCATTTATACTGTATTTTTGTAAATTGTATAGTTAGTGAAGAAGGAGCTAAGCTGCAAGGCAAAACTATATTATCATTTGTTTTTTTTCAGCCTACGTTCCTACCTATAGTCATGAACTTTAGTGACCTAAAGAATGAGACTGTGAACACAGGAAGTTGAAATGAGTTTTGTCTGCAGGGTAGCTGGGCTATCCCTGATGAGTTTGGTTATCCAGTAAGGACTAGGAGTAGAGCCGCTGCTCCTCCACTTTCAGAGGAGTCAGTTGAGGTGGTTCAGGCATCTGGCTGCCTCCCTAGGGAGGTGTTCTAAGTATGTTCAACTGGTAGGAGACCCCAGGGAAGACCTAGGACCCACTCCAAGACTATGTTTCTTGGCTGGCCTGTGAACGCTTTGGAATCCTCCCATAAGAGCTGGAAGACGTAGCTGTGGAAAGAGATGTCGGGGCTTCCCTGCTCAAGCTGCTGCCCCTGTGACCTGACTCCAGAATAAGCATCAGACAATGGATGGATGGATGGATGGATGAATGGATGGGGGTTAAACAATCTGCAAAACTGACTACAAAGAACTAATGAGAATTTGAAATTTCTACAAAAAAACAGTGTTGATACTGTTTTGATTTTTGTTTTTTCCCCCAAGTACTATTTTAATATTGCATAATAGTAATGTTAAGTAATATTCAGTACTGAGTACTGAATTACTTTACTGAAATTTGCTGAAGAAGCTCAAACTGTATAAATGTGGTTACTATGTTATATTATTAAATAAAAAAAAGTAAACAGGTGGAGCTTCTTACAGACAGTTCAAATTTTTTTTACGTTTTTTACAAAAGTAAAAAAAATTGAAAAAGCATCTTCCAAGAGTATTGAGTCCATAATTTTTGCCAGGGGGTTGTAGTCTTTTGCATGCTGTGTAATTAAACACCTCAACACTTTTACAGAGAAGGAGCTCAGACAACACCTAGCTGCTATTTTCTGTCCTAAATCTTCTAAATGCAGAAGGAGCAGAGTTCATTGTTTGTGTTCTGCCTACAACTTTTTTGCTTGGTTTTTGCTCAACAAATGATGCCACACAGTATAATACTAAAATGAGTTTTTATGCCCTGATTTACAACACATTTGATTCGAGAATTCAGTTTTTATACTGACTGCAAAAGACTACATCATCATTGTTTAACAATGTATGAAGTTCACAGGAATCTGCTGTTTAAAATACAGTATTTTTTTACCACAATTTCTGATGCAAATATGCCAATGCAAGTGTGTAATATGTTCTTCCTTTTGGAAACAAGACATGTTTCATCAAAATAACTGCATTGCATGAAGATTAAAAGCTGTTTTTACTTTATTACTTTAAAGCCTTTGATAAAGCAACAACTCATTTCCCTTGGATTTCAGTTAGTTCACCATAGTTTCCTTTGGGGCATCTTTCCAATTACCCTTATTCCTAATCCTGTATATGGCTTATAAGAATAATTATAGTCATTTATAGCAGAACATAAAGTTAATAATTTTGTTCTGACAATTTAAAGACATAAGTTTGCTTATGAGATGCAGCAATTTGAATTCAAAAGAAGACCCTGTGAAATGTTGGTGTCATTCAGTTCTGTTCTACTGTTACAGCAGCATGTTATTTCGTTTTAAAAACATTTACAAGCTTTTAAACATGAACTCTAAAGTTCTAACAATCACTATTTGATTTGGGTTAATGAAATACACACGTAAACCAGTATCTCACTGGGTTGCAACTCTTGGAGACTAGTAGGTGACTCAAATAGGCAGATTTTCCATTGAAGTCTCACTGAATTTTGATGGTTTGTGACCAAACAACTAGCAAGACATATTTGAACAATCAGCTTTTGAAAATCATGACCTATTTTTTGTGTGCTCAGCTTACAAAATCCCATTCTTGCATGTGCACATTATTTTGTTGTCCATCGCCAGCCACATCATACCTAACTCGGCTTGTTTTTTTTTCACAAATTGAGAACTACCAGCGAATGTCGCAAAACATTCTGGAGAATTACTCATTCACCAACTTGTTGCAGCCCAGTTATGTACCACCTTTACTGTTCTATTTGCAATCCGTGCTTTTTGTGTGGCACAGGAAGTACATTTAAAATAACCACAGGTACAAAAAGTCACTCAAGCATAAAAAATGTAGTTAATAATATTGAATACTTACATTGGGGAAAAAAGCAGGGAAAAAAAATCAAAATATAGTACACATCACAGGAAGGCATTTAGGTATGCAGAGAATAAAAAGATGAAACACAGTTAACAAAAAAGGTTGCATTTCACATTTTCCAACAATTTACATGACATCTGTATGGCAGTTATCGTTGTATTTTCTTTGTTCAAACATGAAACACAATCACTGGAACATGAACATTCATACTGTAAGGCAAATATGAAAAACAGTGTTAACTGACAGAATGAAAGAAAATATTTCTTTCTTCTTGTCAAATAAAAGAGTAATACTGCAACCAAACAGTGAGGTGTTACAGCATGCACTTAATGCTTTCAGTCCATGGTTGCAATGCATGCTGGGGCAGAAAACTAACCTTGTAATAATGTTGAGCTGGTAGGTTCAGTTTCCACTAGATCCAAGAAACAAGTGCAACAAAGTATCAGGTTTCTATCAGGACAGCACGACTACCTGACAATACTTGTACAAAAATGAGGTAGTCTCCTATGTGCACTTTCTGTCTGCTCAGATCCTTATTTTCCAACTTTTCACTGTACAGCCTGATGGTACCTAAACAGAATCACCAGAGAGAAATTTGGAGCCCATTTAATTAATCTGCCACAGCCAAAGGCAAAAGGGCAACTATTTTTTGTCCACGTCTGTGCGTGTTGGTTGGTTGACTGCAGTGTCAGCAAAATATCCCATGAACCACTGGAGGGATTTTATTTAGAAACTTTCAAAAAATAATCATTAAATGTGTAAACAATTAACTGTTAGAGTTAACCAAATTTAAGATGTCTGCCAAAACATACTGACCTCAGGAAACACAAGAGCTGTCACTCAGACAAATTTCCAGATGTTGTGCTAAAATGTGCTGAGCACCATTCCCAACACATATTTGGAGCACAACACATTGCACCACATTTTTTCTTAAAAATTTGGCATTAATTATTGGCATCAACCCTGTCTGTCTGTTAGCAAAATGTGTCATAAACCACTGAACAAATTGTAATATAATTTTCTGAAAGTACTTAGTGACTAGACATCTACAACTGATTAACTTTTGGAGTCAACCTAATCTTAAGGTTGCATTCTATTATTTTATTTATTTGTTGTTTACATTATACACAATATCCCAACTTTTTCAGAAATAGGGTTGCAACATCAGAGACGGGTTTTGCCAATAGAACTCTTTCAATCATATATAAATTATACTCACAATACAGGAGGAAACTTGTGTTTGAGCTCCCCAGTTTATTGATGGCAACACATGTGTAATTTCCCAAATCTCCATCAGACACATTAAAGAACGTCAGCTTTGACAGCGATCCAGTGCTGACTATTTCTATGCCATCAAGGCCATTAGAGATCCTAAATGAGAGGGAACAAAACAATGAGAAAAAATGAGTTTTCATGTTTTTTTTTCTTAAGTAAACACTTCAATAAAACATTCCAGTGGCCTATTTCTCTGATTTAAAATGTTAATGATTTGATTTTGGAGCTTTTTGTGTCAAAATCCCAACGTGGGGTGACTGTGAGGGTGGAGTTATTGTCCTTGGTTGGTGGCTTAGTCAGTGCCTCAGCCAGTTGTGGCAGTTCATTGTAGGACACTACTGAGGAGGTTACTGCCACGTTGTTTATCAGTGAAAATGGAAGCAGAAGAAGAAGCTAATTTTGTTAACAAGAGTAAAGGCTTATTTATTTATTTATGTTTTTTGGTCTGGAGTGCTACAGTAAGAAACTCGAGCCCTAGATACATGCGGTGGGTGGCATTTTGAACAGCAGCATGTAGCGGGCCAGACAGCAACAGCTGGCAATCTGGACAGTGACAGGTGTTGGGTGGCAGTCCAGACAGCGAGAGGAAGCAAGGTAGCATTTTGAACAGTGGCAGGTGGAGGGTGGTGGTCCGGAGAGCGGCAGGATGTGGTATGGACAGTGGCAGGCAACAGGTCCAGACAGTGTCAGGTTGCAGGTGGCGGTCTGAACAGCAACAGGCGGCATATCAAATGGTGACAAGATGCAGGTGTAGACAGTGATAGACGTTAGGTGGTGGTGCGGACAGTGACAAGTGGTGGGTAGCAGTACAGACAGAGACAGACGGTGGGTGTGGACAGGGACAGTGCTATAGAGAGAGAGAGTTACGACACTCCCATAGATCACTATAAAAAGAATGGAATGTGGAAGTCACGTGGTTCATGCAGCCTCAAATAGTTCCAAACAGCAGGAGTTCCAGCATTGAACGTAGTTCATTCTCTGTGTTTTAGAAGTGTTTTCTCCGGTAAGATGAAAATACAACACATCTTTGCCATTGTGAAGCGTTAGTAGACTGTTCTGTATCACAATTTATCAACATTAATATTTTCATGCCTCCAGTTTTAGTTAATTAAGCATGTTAACTTGCAGTTTGTAACTACAGCTAGCTCATTGCCAACATGGCAAGTTTAAACGGGTCTATTTCAGTCTGTTTAATTCAGCATTTTAAAATATCCATTACAGCTTCAATTTTGAAAATTAATGATTTTCTAATTTTTGTGGTAATTTCAGAAACTGAACTATATCAACTAGAAAATATTTAACATTTTCTCTGCAAGATTGTCGTGGTTAATTTAGTTCAAGTTATAGATCCTTTGTTAAAGACTGCAACATAACATTATTAAAGAAAAACGTGAGCGAGGAGATGACACAATTTTTTTAATGCTTTACAGGTAAACTACAGGAGAATGCATGGTGCATTCAAAGTATCAGAAAGGTAACAAGATCTTCTTCTCTGTCTTCCCAAAACAAAAATAGCAGAATCAAGATGTTTGAATAAAATGACTTTAACAAAGTTGGTATTTAATGGAGGACTGTATTTACATTTATTTTATATTATTAGCTTAGCATAAGGTAGTTACAGGTTAAGTTGAGATGAGAATCTCTGTCAATCCAGAACAAGGAATAAAAATTATTACCAAGAATATATCAGCATCAATACACTGTAGAATAGTAACAAAAAACTTATTAAGCTATCACAGGTAACACTACTCCCTTTGCATTCATTTTCAATCTTCATGTTTTCAGACTGACTGAGTGTTGAGCTAAGATATGACGAGTTTGGTGGAACTGGTCAGTCCTGTCAATGATGGAGAAATTGAGCTGGTAAGTTAATGGCGGACTGATGGAGTTGACTGGGTGATGAGGAGGCTGTCAAAATAAAAATGAAATCAAAGTGATTAGAAATTAGTTTGTCACATACCAAATGCAAGCATTACAACAACTTTTTCTGAAATTTACTTAAGATGCCACGACTCTGTATGAATATAACTTGAACAGTGAAATTTTATAAATTTAAGGGACAAAAAAAATCCCTCCAAGCATACCATCTATATGTACAGGTGCTGAAGCTGATCTGGGTGGTGTGGCGTTTGCAAAGGAGAGGCCAAGCTATGGCAACAATCAAGGTATTTGGTGGGGGCTTGCTTGTTGTGGCACAAGATGCTGTTTGGCATTGTTTTTTCTTCGTGTTTCTTATCTGGCTTTTACTTCCAAGATGCCCAGCATTGTACAGAACTGTTTTTCTTTCATTGAAGATATGTTTTGCTGGTATTCTTAGTCTCAGCCTGATGAATCTGCTGGTTATTTTTCTTTGCACATCATGACATGAAGGAAGCATGCTTTGTATTAGACTTGCTTCTCTCCCTAGAGTATCCATGGCGTTTGGGAGCGCCATGAAAGATTGGTCAGTCCTTGTTCTGAAAAGCTTTTCCACTTTCTGGACCAGACTGAAGGCGTCGTGTGATGGCCGACACAGGACTCTTGGTTTGAATTCCTTCAGTGTCAACAGGGTACCGTGTTCTCCTTCCAAAGTGTCATCATTTTGCTTAATTGAACTTGAGCATCCTTCACAGATGTTGGAATTTCTGATTATTTTATTTACTATGCACTATGTAAGATGGTACAGAATGCTTGTTTCAGTGTTGGTGAAATCAGGAGTACCTGTGTTTCCAATCAGCTGCTCCACACTCAGGCCAGGACTGGGACATGTCACCTTAATGTCCAGAAACTCTGCCAGAAGACTGCCATCATCCTCCTGATAGCTTCCAGATGTGACTGTCGTAAGAAACTGCCCAACTGAGATTGATCTCAGTGCCTGGTGAAACTCCACTGGTGTTGGGACAGGATACATTTGCCTTATGCAACTGAACAAGTTTTCAAGACAGTCCTGAGTAAACCTGCTTGTCAACACAAACATGTGACCATGGTCAAGCATGTCTTTTTGAATACATAAAATTGAAGATGTTGCCATCACAATTCCTGTTTGCACTGCTTTCCAGCTTTCTGTTTGAACTATCTTAAGTCCACAGAAGACTGCTAATATGTCTTGGAGGAATTTAATGGCTTTGTTGTACTCTTCCATCTTGTGCCTGCTGAGTCCCATCACAGGGTGGCGAGAGGACATGAGATCAAACCAGTGGTTCACCTGCTCCAGAAACCAGGCAGTGGTCAGATTAAAGGTAGGTCGCTGCTCCTGCTCCACCATATATTTCAGACCTGCACTTGCTGAAAACATACATTGCAGGCCCCACCTTCATTTTCTCAAAATGACTTGGCTGAAGGGTTTTTTGTGAGCGATTTGGGGCAATTTTCAAAGGCATTTTTTCCTGAAAATCCACCAAATCTTTCAAAGGACCCAGTGAATCTTCAATGTGTGGAAGTCCCTCTTTTTGTACAATGTCTGGTGGAATTGTAAAGGTCTGTCCACGAACTAGGGCATTCTTCAAATTAGATATGGGACATCTGGCATGAACTACAGCCTTTTGTCTGGTCTTGCTGGGTGTTGAACAGATGTTTGTTTGTGGCCCACTCCAAATGCCCGCCACATCGCTCTGTTAGCACTGCCCATGTCAGTGGTGATGTTTACCACACAAAGCCCAATGGAAGCTGCTCTCTCAATGATTTCAAGCCACCACTTCCTTCCATCTTGTTGTGCTTCCTGCCAAAATAAAAACACTGTGTGACCAGGCAATGTCACATCCCTAAAAAGCTTCCCTGTTCCCAGGTGCAGCTCCACACTTGGTGTGATTGCTATTTCATCCAGAGTAAGGATGCATTCTCTTTCCATCTCTGTCAGTCTGTTAACTTTTAGTTTGAGCATGTCAAACACCTCTCCTAACACACCTGGTTCGAGCTTAATGTGTTGCAGTCTTCTTTGCTGGGTTCTGATGTCAGGTAGCAGAATACTCATGTCCTGAAGAAGCCTGTAGGCTGTTCAGCCCATAGAAAAAAGTTGTATGGCTTCTTTTAATGTGTCTTTGTGTCATCTAATGCCTCTCCTGTTCTTCATGCCAATTGCCTTTATCTAATCTTTTGTAAAAATATGGCCAAATTTCTTTTTCATTGTTAACATTTTTTTTCGCAGGACTGCATTTATTTTCTTGTCTGTGAAGTTCTCCTTCTATCCTCCTTATGTAATTTTGTTGGTGTTCTAAATGCTCCCTCAGGTTTTTCATCTCTGTTCCCTGATTGCACCGCCTGTAGATACATACTCCTGGCCCTGTTGACCCTTGCTCATCATCAGTTCCTGGCATGTCCCTGTTCTCTGAGGCTACATTTTCATCTTCTTTTTCCCCTTCACCTCATTTGTTTCTTCCTTCCTCAATCTCTGAAATCACAATGGCACTGTTAGCATAAAGGTTATTTTTTAATAAAAAAAACATCAAATATATTATTTAACAGTTCGTACCAAAGTTTACTTTAGAACAGTATGTGTGATCACTGTTCACTGGATCAACATGCAGTGGAAGTTCTGCTGTACTTCTCATTGCAGGATCTTTCCTCCTTCTTGGTTCTGGGCGATGAACAAAAATGGTTGGAACTGCATCAGCCCTTAGTCTCACACGGCCTGACTGTGTCTTCCTAAACTGCCCTCTCTCAAAATGTGCCTGTAGAGTGATAAATTAGTTTATTTCCTTGCACATTTATTTGACAGTTAAATATTTTGAGCCCTGATTAAAAAAGGTTTGAGTGTGCAGATTAAACTTACAGCACACAGTTTTCTGTTATTATGGTCTCTGGTGATGGTGAAGTTGCTCCTGCTGACTTGAGCCAACCATTTTTTTCTTCTTTCAGTGTCTTTTGGGAAGCCATACCTACTGATCCCTTTCTCAGACCGGTTGGTGCATCCAAATGCAGCACAGCCAACCATGGCAATCCAATCAACCTACAAAGGGTGGTACACGATATATATAAAAATGTATAATTAAATGAAATTATACATTTATATATATATCTTGTACCACACAAAAAATATATGGATATGTACAATTTCATGGTAAACTCTTTCTTTTGTTCCACCTTCAACATTTTAATTAGTATTTGTATTTGTATGCCTCTCAAAGAAACACGTTTTTATTTGTTTCCCCTTGGTATGACTTTACAGCTATGATTGTTTGAGTCTTCTGAACTGTTTGTTTTCAGGGTGGTCAGCAGACATGGTTGGCGACTTCAAATGGAGCTGCTGTGATGAACCCTCAATCGGACCACTTTTTCACTTTGTCCAAATTTGATAGATAGTTTACTGGTGTAGATGCAATTAATAAAAAGTGTAAATGGTAGTAAAAGTATTTTATTTAAGCTTGTTTTACATTTGACATTAATATTGTGTAATATTTATGCAATATAAATATGACATTTCAATATAATATATTGTCAATTCATTTTTGCACAATTAACACATTTTGTCATCTATTATGATTTTAACTAGAAACAGTTTTATTTAACTAAACATTGTGATCCATTAATTACAATTTTACAATACTTGTCAGGCTACAAGCACAATCAACTCTGTTACAGATTAAGGTACTTGGTTACCATAAAAAAAAAACGAAAAATAGAGTAATTATATCAGAAATGAAGAATTAATCCTCGATCTAAGGTAATGTGGAGCAGAGGCCTGAAGTGCTGGCAGGAAGGACAAGGTATAGCATTCTTGTGCTAGCATGCAGAGAACATCAGAAATAGCTTTAAAATAGTTGTTGTTACTTCTGTTTGTTTACGTGTATAACGTTATTAAAAAAACATGGCTATATTAATCACCGTACTGCATATACATTTTTTTCTAACAAATATGGTCTCTACCTATGTGTTTGCAGGTCTCGTTTCCCTTTAAAATTTATAACGGTGATTAATGTTCCTGCTGCGTCTAAAAATGCTTTGGTAAAACACAGTCATTGAAGTAATCAGTAATCAGTTCATTATTGCTCAATAATTACCGAAAGTCGCCGGCCAGAGTAAGTCTTTTTTTTTTTATATGTCGCACCACAATCCGCTCAAACTGACTGACAGCGATGAGATTTTTTGGGGCTGTTTGGAACTCTTGACAGCTCCATGAACCACGTGACCGCGTATCGGCGACTTCACAGAGTGTCGTAACTCTCTCTCTCTCTCTATGACACTGGACAGGGACAGGTGGTGGTCCAGACAGTAACAGAGTTTATTACTTTATTTTCATTTATGTTATCTTCAGAACACTTTTTATTTCCTCTTTAAGGTATGGTATCCAATCCATGGTCCCCATTTGGAAATAAATTAGAGCTCAACGATCCTCCATTCACCTTTCAAACACAAACTAGGAAGCACTTGTTTCCTTGTCTACTGGACAAGGAAAGGAGAAGGGTGAATATGATTGAGGTTCTACACAGAAAACTTATTTACCTTCATCCTCTCATGCTGCTGATGGCGTTTTCTACTCCAGTGTAAGGCTGAAACCAATGACCTAGTTTATTGAGGCTTCAGCGCTGAATGTTTCTGAATAACCTCAGATATCATGGCACGATACATTAAAAAATGTTTAAAATTGTTGGTTATACCATTGAAATAGCGAATATGACATAATGATATTTATTTGTCTCTACATTTATATATAAAATATATAATGAAATGAGGCACGATGACTTCTGGGGATAGGCACCAGCTCCAAGCAACCTGGAATGGAGAAGCGGGTAAAGAAAATAGATGAGTGGATGAGGCACCATTTCAATTGTTCATGGGTGTATTGAGTGCTCCTTGATATTCAACAGCCTTATTGCCTGGGCTGGGTCTGCCCTGGACTGGATCTGATGGAACAGGATCCATTTCAGATGGTAGGACCTTAAACAGCTTGTGGGTAGGGTGAGAGGAATTTTTCAAAATGCTGAGGGCTTTTTTCTTATATTTCTCTTTTAAAAAATGGACTCCAACTGTCACAGTTTCTGGTGTTTTGTTCTTTGTTTAATGTCTTTGTAATTCTTGCTTTGCTTAGGTTGTCTGTTGGTTTCTGTGTTCATGCCTTGTCACCATTCACCTGCCACGCCCATCTCCACCTGTCAGTAATCATTATCACTCACCTGTGCCTATTTACCTCATCATCCTCAGTCTTTAAAAAAACAGTCACTTTTTATCACTCCTCACTGGGTCATTCCGTTCTGCTTGTTCATGTTACCACGTTTGTCCTCTTGTTCCATGCCACGTCTGTTTTTGCCTTTTTGGATTTTTTTGTTATTGTTAGTTTTGCTGCCACGCCAGCCCTTTGTTTTTGTTAGTGTTTTACTTTAATAAATTAGTTTTGGTTTCCTAAAATGAGTCTCTGTTCTGGGTTTGCCTCCGTCTCCCCCCCTTATGACACCAACAGAGGGAATGCGACCCTAATGAATCTCTCAGCCATTTCCACAACACATTACAGGGTCTTCCTGGCATTCACACTGCAGTTGCCATACCAGGAAGTGATGGAGCTTGTCAGGATGCTCTAAGAAGTGTCCTGGTAATTAATGGCAAGCATGGTGATGGGAATTTTGACATGCTTTAGCCTCCTGAAGAAGAGCATACTTTGCTGTGATTTTTTAGCCTGGTGTTGAGAGTCCAGGAGAAATATTCAGTGATGTGAACAGACAAAAACCTTGTGTTCTTGACCCTCTACTCAAAGGAGCTGTTAATGTGCAGGATAGGAGGTTTAGAATTAGCCTTCTTTCTAAAATCCACAATCAGCTAATTAGTTGTGTTGGCACTGAGAGACAGATTGTTGATTCCACAGTAGCTCCCTAACTCTTTCCCCTCAGCTTTGTAAGATGTATTGTCGTCATTGCTAATGAGTCTTACCACTGTTGAAACAACAGATTCAATGAGCTGCTTTTTGCTGAATTTAGCAAAATGGTCATATATCGGCAGAGTGAAGAGCAAAGGACTGAGTACACATTCCTGAGGAACCCCTGTGCTCAACATCTTACAGCCAACACATACTGTCTGGTGTCTTTCTGATAGGAAGTCCAATACCTAATTACAGAGTGAGGTTTTTAGACTGAGCAGAGAGAGTGTCCCTGTAAGCTGCTGTGGGAGGATTGGGACTTGTGATTCATTGCACTCCATGATGACAAAGGTCGGAGCCACAGTAAGGCAGGTTTCAGCTGTTTTCTTAGAAACAAGAATAATGGTGGCAGTTTGAAACTGTGTTGGTACAACAGTCTGTTAGAGAAACATGTTGAAGATATCTATAAACACATCAGCTAACTCAGCAGAACAGCCTTTCAACAAGCAACCCAGAATATTGTTGGGTCCTGCAGCTTTAGACTGTAAACTGATTCTGTTGAACACTCTCCTTACAGAAGCTGCAATCTATTTCAGTCTGACAAACTTGTATCAGGGCACAGTGCAATAATGTCCAGTTTGGTAATATCATTGTGGGAACATTTTGCTCATGTAGTGTGGTGAGGCTGCAGGAGAGTATCAACTGGATGTAGACAATCGCAGGAAAAATCTATTTGCTGAGTGCTAAGAGAACAGCAGCATCACAAATGCCTTCGCACTGAAGGAGGTCTTTTTCAAAATTGCTCTAATCCAGCCACATTCTAATAAATCATGTAGAGTGTAGCAGGGCCATCATCCAGTGTGAAGGTAGCCTTAACACCTGTTAGACTGGTTAATACCTGATTAAAAAAAACACTAGACTTTTACTTTCTCCATTTAAAAAAAATTAAATTATAAACCTAAAATTTTTACCTTCTGTCATTTTTGTACCACTCAAAATCTGCCATAGGTGAGGCATCAGCTTCACACTCCAGCACTCCTTCCTGGCCCAGAGTCACCCCAACATCTCTGCCCTCTGACATGGTTGGAGCATCTACATGAAAATAATAATAAAAAGTCATGTGTACAGGACCACAATCAGCACAGGTTTAGTCTGTTTCTGCTGGAGGCGTCTTCAAGTTAAAACGGAGGTTTTCCTTTGCATTGTTGCCATTGTGCATGTTCAGATTTAGAGAGCACAGATTTACTGTAGAAGAAAAAGATTTACTGTAATCTGATGGTTTCCTTAGATAGATAACATGTACTAATTAGCTTCTTATAATGTATGTGAATGCTTCTGTACAGTGCCGTCAAATGACATTTGTTGTGAATTGGTGCTATATAAATAAATTGAACTGAACTAAGTCAAATTCATCTAACCAATAAAACTGGTGTAAATTTTGCACTCAGTTTTCAGATAAATTTAAGTCATTTTTGAAATTCTACCAAATCTTAACATTTCAAACTGAATAAAGTAAATTTAGGAGTTACAGGAAATCACACTAAAAATAGATCATTTTTATTTCACATATCTCATTATATAAATCAACTTTTTTTAATAGTTTAATTTCAGTTTTGTTTGGTGCTGGGCAGAAGTATTGCTGGAATTTCAAGTGATTGCTAATATAGTATTAGGCAAATTTGCATCCACATCTATATATGTTGCCAAAACCATAATTATATAAAAGACCAGGATTCCCATCAGTTCAGCCCCTCACAGTGTGAAGACGTAACACACAAATTAATCCTGACATGCCTCCTTAGATTGCAGCAATGTCTTGACTGTTGTTCGTTAGTTATTAAAGAATAATATTAAATTTTACTTTTAGAACCCAATTTACTTTATAGGCTACAAATGCTCAAAAATATACATTATTTTTTGTTGTTCACTGAGTTGGGAAAAAAAACATGCAATTCTCCCACATAAACATCAGTTAATCTGTCATCGATCTCATGGTCTTTTGAAGACAGCAGTGGGCGGGCACTCAGCAGGATTACTCCAGCCTTGCTTGATTTAGCTGCTCCTTTTCAGCCTGGCTTCATGTTCATGAAACTGAATAAAGAAAGCCTTTGCCTCTGCTTTGTCTGTTTTAGCTAGTATGGTATTTGGTAATAATTTCTCGGACTCTACCTGCCTGGTGTGTTATTTGCCTGCAATCCTGGGTCCCGACTTTACAAACCTGACAGGATTTATCTCTCTCACCAGATCTTTATCCATGGATACATACAATATCTGGAATTTCATGCACAGTTAATAAATCTAAGGAAATGTTGGTACCTAGTTAAGTTAACATAGACTGGAACCTCCAACGAATGCATTAATATCCTTCAAAACTGTCACAGCCAAGAACGAGGACAGAGAGGCTAAAGAGAGGCACAACCTTGTATTGGCAAGTTATTCTAAATAATGCTTGTTCAAAATAGATCATCCTCAGTACAATTTAGAAATGTGATGAAACTGCATTTGTAAATTGTGTCTAAAAATGAACACGAGGATTATTTAAAATTTAAATCCTGCTGAATATTGATTTTTCTAAAAGGTAAACATTTTATTTCTGACCATTGCTTAATCTGTTCTATTTATTAACAGCACTTTAAATATGTGTTTAAAAGTATTCATTATTACTAAAAAATAACAGAATTCAGCAACTGGACTTACAGTTGACGACAATGTCTACAGTCTGAACATCTGTGCCGATGTCATTGACAGCTGTGCATTCATATGTCCCAGCCCTCTGTCTGTTGATAGACGAGATTTCCAGAAACTCGTCTTCTGAAGCCAGGTCCCCTGTGAAAGATGAAAAGCACAAAGTGGTGACAGTTAGACCTAACTATTAAGCAAAGGATTCCAATAAGGTTGGGCCCCAAGATTCCAGGAGCCCCATAAATTACCTAATAAACTTACCAAATTTTCACGTTCTCGTATGTGCTGTTAATGTGTTAAATATATAATGAAAAAAGTATAGAAATGTTTATTATTTAAAAAAAGGTAGTTAGATGTGTCCTCCCACTGCTATCAGAACCTTGAACTGTTCTGTAGGTTTGATGCATGAATCAGCCTATAGTGGAGCAAATGCAATATCAAGCAGCTCTAGACCATTTTAACCCACATTGAGAAAACTTATCTTAAAGAGAAACTTTAGTGATTTTTGAAGTGATGTTCTGTCAAAAGGTTATTGATAGTTATAACCTTAACAGCTGTGACATCAGTCATAGAACACAGACTATGAAGAAAAGGGCAAAATACATTATCCAGGCTAGCCTAATGAGTAAATGACCAAATGAGGACCTCTGTTTATATATATATGTGTATTGCTTCCCAGCCTGGGGCCTTTCTGGGTGGAGTTTGCATGCTCTCCCTGTGCGCATGTGGGTTTACTCCTGGTACTCTGGTTTCCTCCCACAGACCAAAAAAAGCATGTTAGGTTAATTGATGACTCTAAAATTGTCCCTAGGTGTGAGTGAGAGTGTGAATGGTTGTTTGTCCATATGTGTCCCTGTGATGGACTTGCGACCTGTCCAGGGTGTCCCCTGCCTCTCGCACAGTGACTGCTGGGGATAAGCACCAGCTCCCCGAGACCCAAAATGGAGAAGCGGGTAAAGAAAATGGATGGATGGATATATCTATATATATATATATATATATATATATATATATATATATATATATATATATATATATAT
>NC_051442.1:24464860-24468471 GCF_001649575.2 Kryptolebias marmoratus
TATCTATCTATCTATCTATCTATCTATCTATCTATCTATCTATCTATCTATCTATCTATCTATCTATCTATCTATCTATCTATCTATCTATCTATCTATCTATCCTCACTGGCCACTTTATTTAAACTGTTGCCGTTCTATCAGCTCAAACCAGTCTGGCCATTCTCCTTTGACCTCTGGCATCAACAAGGCATTTGCGCCCCCAGAACTGCCGCTCACTGGACATTTTCTCTTTTTCGGACCATTCTCTGTAAACCCTAGAGATGGTTGTGCTTTAAAATCCCTGTGGCATTCTGCCTTTTGATACTCTGTGCTTCTCCACCCTCTCACTCCCCGGCTCAGTAATCACCCTCAGCTGTTCCCAACCAAGGCCATCACCTTCTGACTACTTAAGGCAGCTGCGAAGAACATGTCAACGCTGGAGCATTGCTCACTGATGGTAACAGTCTCTGGCTCTCTAGTTCACTTACCTGTGAAAGTTACTTACCTGTTGTTTTTTCTGTGCCTGCGTAGTGTTCTGGATCTCACCTGCTGTTCTCGACTCCCTGCCTCCAGAGGTTTGCCTTGTCTTCCCACTGAAATATTTTGGGGAACTGAATCTGACCCTCTGCTGTGAATCGACTTACCTGGACTGCCGCTTCTAAACCACTGGACTTCTGGATTACCCTTTCCGTGCTCCGTCTTCCTGAAATCCCTGTAAGACCCACCTGAACTGCAAACTGCTACTTACCTGCTCCACTGGAGACATTCTCACTCAATGTGTTTTCTCTTTCCCCAGCTCCTGATCTTATCCTGTCTCACTTACCTTTTGCAAACTGCAATCTCTGTGTTGTTCGTTCTGGTATTACTCTGCTTTGACAAAACCATGAAAACCTGATAATCCCAGTAGATCAGCAGTTTCTGAAATACTCAGACCAGCCCGTCTGGCACCAACAACCATGCCACGTTCAAAGTCACTTAAATCACTTTTCTTCCCCATTCTGATGCTTGGTTTGAACTGCAGCAGTTCGTCTTGGTCATGTCTACATGCCTAAATGCATTGAGTTGCTGCCATGTGATTGGCTGATTCGACATTTGCATTAATGAGCAAATACCTGATACAGTACCCGGTGAGTAGCAGTGACCGATAGAATGAGATTGCGGATACAAGCAGCTGAAATGAGTTTCCTCCGCAGGGTGTCTGGGCTCTCCCTTAGAGATAGGGTGAGAAGCTCGGTCATCCGGGAGGGACTCAGAGTAGAGCGGCTGCTTCTCCACATCAAAAGGAGCCAGTTGAGGTGGCTCAGGCATCTGGTGAGGATGCCTCCTGGACGCCTCCCTGTTGAGGTGTTCCGGGCACGTCCCACCGGGAGGAGGCCCAGGGGAAGATCAAGGACATGCTGGAGGGACTATGTTTCTCAGCTGGCCTGGGAACGCCTTGGGATTCCCCCAGAGGGGCTGCCCCAAGTGGCTGGGGAGAGGGAAGTCTGTGCTTCCCTGCTTAGGCTGCTACCCCTGCGACCTGACCCCGGATAAGCAGAGGGACACCGGTCATATAGGGACCTAACAGCCCGTATCAAAGGGCCCGGTACCCCATACTCCCAGTGTACCCCCCCCCCCCCCCCCCCACACACACACACACACATTAAGACCCTACAGATGAGTTGTGTTGCATATGCTGGGGGGAAGGGGATAGACATGAAGGTGCTGACACAAAAACCAGGAATGCAGGCACCACACACCCCTTTGTCAAACTGGGCATAACCCGGGCCCTCCTGGGTAGCCTAAACCCCAGCACCCTTGCCCACACACTCAGCCCCCCAGGTCCCAGCCACTGTGGGCCCAGATCCATGTCACCAGGAGCCAAAGCAGACCCCAAACTGCCCAGGGACCCAGCCTCGAACCCACCTATACCAGCCAGGAGCAGAAGGAGGGCATAGCAGCCCAATCTTGCATCACCTCTACACCTACACGCTAGACCCACTGCCACCCCAGGGAAGGACCCAAATCCCTGTCTGCCCAGGAATTCAATTTCAATTCAGTTTGTTTATGTAGCGCCAAATCACAGCAAAAGTGGTCTCAGAGCACTGTACAAAAACACGAACATACATTATAAAAAGGCAATTAGTATTAAGTTTTTGATCTAAGGAAGACAGCAGATTGTGTTAAATCTTCACTTTATTGCAGTCTCCCATCCTGAGCAGCACTTGGGCAATAATGAAAAGGAAAAACTCCCTTTTAACAGGAAAAAACTTCCAGCAGAACCAGGCTCAGGACCAACAGCAGCATAACTAAGGGATAGCTCAGGAAACCCAAGCCAACCCTAACTAAAGGACTGATCAAAAAGAAAAGTCTTAAGCCTAGTCTTAAAAGTAGACAAGTTGTCAGCCTCACAAACAGAAAATGGAAGTTGGTTCCACAAGAGAGTAGACTGATATCTGAAAGCTCTGCCTTCCATTCTCTTTTTAGAAAATCTAGGAACAAGTAAACCTGCAGTTTGAGTGTGAAGTGCTCTGTTAGGAAATCATGGAACAATAAGATCTTTAATATAAAATGAAGCTTGGTTGTTGAGAGATTTGTATGTTAGAAGTAACATTTTAAATTCTATTCTGAATTTGACATGGAGGCAATGGAGCTAAAGCTGGAGAAATATGATCTCTCTTTTTAACTCGGAGACAGAGAGAGAGAAGATGGCGCCGGTGTCCATGGCTTGCCGTCTATCTCTGAGATCTTTCTTTTTGTTTGTCCTGTTTTTTACACTTTTTATCATGGATGTTAAGACATTATTGATATATGAACGCCAGTCTCTATTGGAGCTTCGTGTACCTGTCACCAAGCTAGCTTGTTCCGTCATCCGCACCTATCTGCCTGGAGACACCATCTCAGGCCCCTCTGCAGACGTCGCGGAAAACGTGCAGGAAGGCTGGTGAAGCTGAAAACACGTCTTGCACTTTCTCCATTGACCGGATCGGCTCATGGTCTGTCGTGGCGCTTTGTGGATCCTGTTGAACCCTGTCTGATTCCGCTGGTGGGCTTTGATGTTCGCAGTGACCCTGCTCGCCGCTGTTTTTCCAGCCTTAGGAGTCGCGGGAGAAACATAGAAATTCTACGACCTGTGGTTTGGGCACCACGATCATCTTTTCCTCTGACGTTTGTCCCTACAAGAATGGCTCTGTTGAACGCTAGATCGCTACCTAATAAGACTATTATTTTGAATGAACTTTTTTCCACTCGCGGCTGGGACTTTATGTGTGTGACTGAAACCTGGCTGAGCGTTGGTGAGTCAAGCTGTTTCTCTGATCTTTTACCTGCAGACTGTTCATATTTTAATGTGCCGGGGACTTCTGGACGTGGCGGAGGTGTTGCAGTTGTTTTTAAGAAGAAGTTCACATGTAAACAACTTTTTTCTGTTTATTACTCCAGCTTTGAGTGTCTGATGCTTGAGTTGGGTTGTACCCACCTGTTGTTTATAGACCTCCGAAATATGACAGACATTTTATTGGGGATTTTTCGGATCTCTTGGCTGAGATTATGCCAAAGTATGATCATGTTTTAATTGTTGGTGATTTTAAAATTCATGTGTGCTGTCCCACCAAGCCGTTAGTCAAAGATTTTCTTAATCTTTTAGACTC
>NC_051442.1:24470475-24486010 GCF_001649575.2 Kryptolebias marmoratus
TCCAGGCTGCTCCACAGAGGTGATCGGGTGTTTTCAGTGGTAGCTCCTAGACTGTGGAACCAGCTGCCCCTTCATATTAGACAGGCTTCAACTCTTGGTGTTTTTAAATCTCTTCTTAAAACACATTTATATTCACTGGCTTTTAATACATTCTGAGAATTGTAATGTTATTGTTATTGTATTTTTGTATAATGTTTATATTGAATGTTTTTGTGTGCAGCACTTTGGTCAACAGCAGTTGTTTTTAAATGTGCTATATAAATAAATTTGATTTGAAATTTAATTTGATAACTCTCATTAGAACTCTAGAAGCAGCATTTGGGATCAACTGAAGATGTTTTAAAGAGATGTTTTTTGAATGTCGAGATAATAAAGAATTGCAATAGTCCAGCCTAGACATGATAAATGCATGGACTTGTTTTGCTGCATCATTTTGGGCCAAGATGTTCCTTATTTTAGTGATATTACACAGGCACGCGAGAAAATGTAATGTTTGCTAATGGTTTTTCAATTGGAGACTATGTTGTTTTTATGACTTTTTAGTTGTGTTTTTATGATGTAAAGCACTGTGAACTGCATTGTTGCTGAAATGTGCTATACAAACAAACTTGACTTGAAACTTGAATAGGTGGGAAAAAAGCAATCCTGGTAATATTTTTAATGTGGGGGTTAAATCATCAATTTAAAAGCCTTTCACTTCTTCTGGATGGCATTAATTTGGCCTCCTGTTCTAATGTAAAGAACCTTGGTGTTATTTATGATTAAACACTCGTCTCTTTTCAAATAAGCCATAAATATGTTGCTCCTCAGACAATTTCAAACTCTACATATGTTCATTTAAGCTGCCCAAAAGCACCAAGTGTAAACTGGCCACCTGGGCTGACAAACATTGGGATTATGGTCTGGAGTAAAAGCAGAAATCAATTCTGAGCCATCACAAGCTCCTAAAGTCAAGCTATCTATCAAGGTAATGGGGAGTTGGACTAAGACTGTTCCAGAGTCTCAGCCCCAGTCTGAAACTTTAACACTTTATGGATGAATAAACACACACACACAGAAACAGGGTCAATATTATTAAGTTCCTCTTTCTAAACACCCTGAAACACTTGCAGTACACTGGCCCACAAGTAGAGGCCTCAGTCTGATCAGGAGTTACACAGAAGCATGGAGATATTGAAAGATTTGTTCTCAAGCAAAAATCCAGATATCTGTTGAGCTGTAGTCTGTGATTTTATGTTCATGTAGGGCTTTATTAGATTACAAAATGAAGAAGAAAGTAAAACTGCACAATCACACCTAGATACTCTGTTTTGACTGTCTTAGCTCATGCTTAGATATGTCTGGTTTCGTGATTTTATTTAGATTATCCTATATTTCATTTAGATTATACATGATTCATTTAGATTATACATGATTGATGTGTTTTTCTTTTTTGTGTTTCATTATGTACCTGCTGTATTGGATTCTGTTTTTGTTTCTCTTGTAAAGCACTTTGGATTGCCTTGTTGCTGAAAAGTGCTATATAAATAAATCTCACTTCACTTCAATTAACAGCAATACACATAGATTGCTATTATGCTTCTATGCGTGATTGTGTTAACAAAAATGCCTTAAAACTGCAATGTGTTTAATTGCTAAGCTTCACACCTTTTCTTTTGATTAATATGTTTATTTTAAAACCAAATATGTATGTAAGATGTGCAAATACTGATGTATGTCTTTTTTATGCTTCTCTTTCAGTTTTACAACATATATATAAAAGATCAAAACGCCATCAACGGCTGAAGTCTTTTTTTGTTCGCTATCTGTCTAGCACAGTCCAACATGTTTGTGTGAGGTGAGAATAGTAAAAGGACAGTTACACAGCGGGCTAGACCAGATTCACTGTCAACCACACTGCAATCAAGATAAGGACATTATGGACCAACAAAGGCAAGCAGACTGAACGGGAGATTTTGAGGTCATGTCACAAGTTGCCGGGTCCAAGTCATTTGGGAGATCAAGTAGGTCCTCAGTCAGCTCAGCAGCTACCAAAGCAAAAGCTAAAGCAGAGGCAGCCCTGATAGAAGCCAGGTTTGCAGCTTAAGAAGCGGAGATGATGAACGTAAAAGCTCGAATTGAAGCTGAAAATCAAAAAATGTTAGCTGAAGCAAAACAGCGCAAAGCAGAGTTAGAGGCAAATCTGTACGTTCTAAAAGTTAACAGGAGGGCAAAAGCAGCCTCAGCAGAAGCCACAGTCTATGAAGCCGCAGCAGCAACAGAGTTGGATCCACTTGAAGAAATAACCCACACTCTCCTGAGGATCGCACCCAGTGCACAAGTGAGTAGGTGCAGGCCCACTACATGACACTAAATGCTCAGCAGCAAGCTCTGGTCTCACAAGAATCACCTGCCATATCCATAAGGGCAGAACGAGTATATACTGACTCAACTTAGTGGTATCCAATCCATAACCAGGAGCCCCATTTATCTAAGCTCTGCATTGAAGTTGAAGAAATGCTTGGTGCAAAAAACAGAGGCTACCCACCTCATGTTCCTCCACCAATGTTGCATGCATCCAGTCTCAGAGATTATCCACAAATAACTGACCTCACCAAATACCTTGTCAGAAGAGAGATGGTAAGCTCTGGGCTGCTAAATTGATGATCGTCCAGAAAACTACTGGGCCTGGAAAATGTATTTTCAAGACATCACTGGAGAGCTCAACTTAACAGCATGAGAGGAACTTGACCTGCTGATAAAGTGGCTTGGTCCAAACTCATCTCCACAAGCCATGCGTATCAGGTCAGTCCATGTCCACAGTCCATCATCAGGCGTCGCTATGGTGTGGCAAAGGCTAGATGATACATATGGTTCCCCTGAAATGATAGAAAAAGCACTTCTGCTAAAACTAGAGACTTTTCCAAAAATATCCAACAAAGACAACCAGTGTCTTGGGGATATTTTATTGGAGTTTTAATGAAGATCCAGTCAGCTAAGTCCCACCCGCTGGGCCAGGGACACAAGGGAGACCCCTCTCACTTGGCACAAAGGCAGATCCCCTCCCGGGAGCCAGAGCAGGCCTGAAACCGCAAAGGGACCCAGCCCCGAACCCACCCGCAGTTGCCAAACCCAAACCCCACCGCCAACACCTCCACGCTAGACCCACCACCACTTCAGGGAAGCACCAAATGCCCAGTCCACCCAGGGACAGCACCACCCCAGTGCCAGCACCCCCCATCCCTCAGCCCCCGATGCCATGGCAGGAAGCCAATACCTCCCACACCACTAAGTGATGTATTTATTATTAAGTCTGTTTTCATCCAGAACCTACATCCTTCTGTGAGCCACCAGTTAGGAGTTAGGAGTGCACCTTAACTCTTGCACTGCCACCATTCAACAACTACATGAATGAGCCTGTGTCGCCTTCCAAAAACTGAAACAATCTAGACCTGGTGAAATAATCACAGTTCTAGCAGTAAATATTAGGTCCTTGAGACTTCTTACTGAGCGCTCCCCAGCCCAGAACCAGGAACTGACACTCAGGACATACCTAGTGCGGTTCTTGTGGTTCAGACAAATCCTGCCGACTGCTCATTCGAAGAGGACAGTTCTCAGATTCAAGTTGAAACCCCAATTCATTAGTTCTTGTTCAATCTTGCTAAAAGGGGGGTCGCACAAAAGTTCTACCTTTCACTAACCCTGGAACAAGTTATTCCTCACGATGCACTGCTGGACACAGCAGCAGACATAACGCTTATGTCAGCTAGTCTTTTCGAGAAGCTGCGTTCAACAGCTAATTGTGCCAACAGGGATCTGATCCTTCAACCCTGCTCACTAGATATTCGACCTTACGCTCCCATCAATACCACCTTCTCAGTGATGTCATTAATCCAGATCCAATTAGGGTCAATGACTCTTGTACACCCAGTGTATGTGTCACCTTTGGAAACCATACCATTTCTGATTGGTCAGGATCTGGTTTCAAGAATCTCCAAGTCTTGGCCCAAGTTCGTCAACCATTACCCATCATCATCTTTACACCAGAAGCGGACTAACAGGATCTTACAGTGGACACTTCTGAGGAGGCCCCTAGCGCCTCACCTGAGCGCAATGGTCAGGTGACTGAGACCCCTGTTTTCACTGAGTCAGTGTCAGCCACGCCCACTCAACTGCTGGAACTAGTGTTGGGCGATATGGAAAAAAATCCTATATCACGATATGGATAATTTTATATCGCAACTTTCCCCGGCTCTTTTACAACTTGTTTGACCTTGCACTTTTTGTATTGTTAAATATTCTTTTTCGTGGTTCTTCTTTAAGTGATAGAAGAAGTTTGTTGTGTTGGCGTCAGATGAGAAAACAGTCTAATAGCAGAGTTAGCATTAGCATTAGCAGAGTTAGCATATTACCTTTTTCTGCTCCGTGTCGGACTTCTTGAACCAAATCACAGACGTCCCCCTGNGTTTTGGTAAAAGTCTTTCTTCTTGGGCTGCCTGCTAGCTGTCTCTACTTGTTGCGACCCCGGGTTTGATACTTCATGTGTCTCCATCTTTCAGCACTTATGGTGAAAACACGGCGCCGCACAGAAAGCCGCTGCCGTAAAGCATGTCGCAAACCCACACGTAAAGTAGCGTCATGTCGCAAAACGGAGGTTCTTCGCAAAATAGTTATTTTTTCTTATTATTTATCACTTATATAAACTGAATGTATGCAAAGTGACAACACTAATATATTCGTTGTAGCCTTCGTTATGAAATATCTACATGAATCATTGATACAATTATGATAGAAACAACAGAAACGATAGAGACGATAGAAGAAAATATATCACGATAGACACTTTTCTATCGTCCCCACAATATGTATCGTTATATCGCCCAGCACTAGCTGGAACCAACGCTGACCCAACGCAACACTTTTCTTTGGTTCCTGAGTCCACCAGAGTCCAGTGAGACATACCTACCACAGGTACTTAAAGGACTTCAGGTCCAAGGGTCTCAGGTAAATGATGCAGTTTTAGCTTTATTCGAACTAGACTCACCTTTAAATTTTTGTATTTCAATAATTATCAACCACCACCGAAGGCAGGGGGAGTGATTGTATTTTTGCCTGTGTCTGCAAATGCGTTCATTTGTCTGTACCATTAGCAAAATGGCTCATTAACCATTGAATGGATTTAAATTAAATATTTCAAAAAGTATTCAATGGTTTAACATCTACAACTGATTAAGGTATAGAGTCAACCTGATTCAAGAAGGTTGCCAAAACAAAGCAATCTTAGCAAACATGAAAATGACTGTAAGTCATATATGTCAGTTTTACAGATTTACTGTTAGCAAAATATTTCATGAACCACTGAATGGATGTTAGTGATTGGAACGGCAGCTCTTTTGAGTGTACTGAATCACTAGAATCAGTTCAATGAAATGATTAATTCAAAAGATTTGTTCACCGAATCCTTCAGTTCACACAGTTTATCAGTTAGTTAGTTTAGTTTTTTCTTTTGTGCCATACACCATAAAAGATGCCCAACCTGCATGGGCTTATAAGAAACACAAACATATTACAAAGATGCAGACAGAGACCAACATCAACATCCTTCAAACAAAGTGTCCTCTATCGAAGATGCCAGGCTTTCAAAATAAACTCAGCTAACTGAAATGCGTAATATTTAAATAAATTCTGTAGTTTATCTTCATCACTCATATAATAAAAATTCTGGTAAACATCAAAAACTTTACCAAATAATTAATTTCTTTGAATCACAAACAAAGGACAATAAAATAAGAAATGCTTTTCATTTTTAATTTCATTTAAATCACACAGAGAACATTTTCGATCCTCCTCTGGGACTGAGTGAAATTGTCCAGTTTCTAAAGCTAGAGGTAAAGAACCAAATCTAAGTTTATTCGTGCAGCGCCACTTCCAGCACAGTACTAAGCAAACGAATCACTCCTCGGTGGCAGTACGCTGCTTCTGAGAATGTGTGACTCAGCAGTTCCTGTACTGAATGAATCCCTCCCCTGCCCTCTCTGTGTTCCTGAAGTTAGAGAGCGCCACAACACTACAGCAGCAAGCAACACGTTCACTAAACATAACCAAGAGTCCTCTTTCTTTTCTGCTTATTATTGTTATGACCTTACGGACCCCGCCCTGCTGCTGTAGTTTGTCCCGCTGGGAGTCTCACTCGCTCTTCTACTGTCTCCTCTCCTCTCGTTACTTTATGTCCCTCAGTCTGTTAAGGTAATGGGGACGGGGTGTGTGTGCGTTTATTTTTGTGAAGCTTGACTCATTATCAGTTAGTCTGAATAAACGTGTGCAAATCCCCACGTGGAGGAAACGGTTAGAAGCCCTCATGGCAGAGTCAGACAGTGTTTCGTTCACTGAGTGACACATGGAGTTTATTTACAGTGAATGAATCTCAAGTCACATTGGCTCAGGTGTCAACAGTCCCCCCCCCGCACACCGCTGTGTCGTTTAGATTTACGTCACGAGTGAGTCACAGAACGCAGAAGTTCAACTCCCGCTGAACTCAACTGAACTGAAGTTTTTTTTTTCCTTTTTTTTGCTTATTTCGTTCTTTTATTTAATTTCCCTTTGGGATTAATAAAGTATTTTTGAATTGAATTGAATTATTTTTTATGAATTTTTTCTCAACTGAACTAAGTAAGGAACGAATCAGTGAAGAAAGTGATTCGGTTCAGTTTGTTCACTCAAAAGATTTGTTCGTATTAAATGAATCGTCCTTGAACGACACAACACTAATGGATGTTAATAAAACTGAAAATAATCACTAGGTCGACATCTACAACTGATTAACTTTTGTACCACCAACTGACCTTAGAAATGACAAAAATGGCTATAACTCCACCAGTTGTACAGGTATTGAGCTAATATTTGTTGTAGTAGCTAAGCATCGTCCCCAGCAAATACTTTAGGCACAAGACATATTGAAATTTTCAAAAAATAATCAATGGGTTGAAATCTTCAACACAAAAATAGTTAGAACTCTTAAGTATAACTAGCTATAACTATTGAGCTACATTTTTGTGTGGTAGTAACTGAGAATGACCACCAACCATTCTGTTCACTAACTGATCACATGGCATCATTTCTTAAATCTTTGGCGTTAACTCTTGAAGTCAACCCAGTTTGTCTGTTAGCAAAATATTTCTTAAACCAACAGGATGGAATCCATTGAAGTGTTGAGACAGTAATTATTGGCTGTTCATATACAACTGAATAACATTTGGAATCAACCTAGTTCAAGATGGCCACCGCAGCTAATTGACTTTAGCTGAGACAAAAATGACTATACTTCAATGATTCTTCAATATATTGAGCTAAAATTGGTAGAATAGTGTGGTAGTAGTTGAGTCATTTTCAACAGATATGCCAAGGGCTACCAAATCATTCAAGATTATGCAAGATATCACAATATTGCATCAGTTTGCACTTAATGTTATTATTAAGGTTTGACTAAAACAGGTATGACATTGTCATTGGTCATTATAGGATGATCCTAGCTTTGAACTCTGACATGAAAGGCAGCAGGCAATATGAATTTTTTCAAGGAATGCTGATGTTCATAATATCTGGTGTCTAATTCAGTGTTTTTGTCACATATTTGAGCATTTCTTTGCCACTCGGGAGGATATATAATTCCTACAGAGGTTTTTGGATCTTCTCTGGAATCTCCTGCCTGGACATGCCTGCTACATCTTCATGGGGTGATGACCAGGAGACATCCATATTAAATGCCTAAACCACCTCAGCTGACTTTTGACCCTTCCCTGTCACTCTGCAAATCATATCTGGGATTGCAATCTTTCTGTCATGATCCATATATGACCACGGGTAAAGGTTGGAACATAAATGGATCTGTAAATAAAAGTGTTTCAGCTCAACTTCTTGTTTACCACAGTATACCTGATTAGCACCCTCATTACCACAGACAAGGCAAATACAAACAGAAGTCTGGATTCTGTTCTGAAAGTAAAGTGATTTGTATTAACGCCATCCACCACAATTCTTCCTGAGTTCATAAATAAATGTTTCACTCGTTTCTGAAATAGTCACTATGTTATTATTTTCACAAGTATTTCACAAACAAACAATTGCTATTCTTTTTTGCTGCTTATCTCCAAACAGACAGGTCACTAACACGTTTTCCATGCTAAAATTTTAATTCCCAAAACCTGACTTCAACAACCAGCACAAACGCTTGGGGTCCTACAGGCATATAAATGCATGTGTCTATAGCAGCACATTGCCTCCTCAGTCTTTAGAGGCAATACAGAAATAAAGCCACTGAGACAAAACATAAACCCAATGTTCTTGTGGGAAATTTTCAGAATTAATTTGATTAATTTTCCCCATATTGTTCTTGCAAATTATACTACAATATTCACATTCATTCAGTTATCCTAATTAATTTTAACAGTCATTTTATTTATATTTCATATCCCTGTAAATAACCACACACAATGATCTGGAAACGAGTAATGTGTTAGGATCAAGCATGGTGAGCCCAATATGCAGACTCAAATTAAAAAAAACTAATTTATTTACAAACGAAAACAAAAGGGTGACGTGGCAGCAAAAAATAAGGTTACAAAAACTGACATGAAACGAGAGGAACAAAAACATAGGAACCAAAAAACATAAGGGTATGAACATTTGAGCGGACAGAGGGTGAGTGAGAAATGGGTTACAGCTGGGACATGACGAGCAACAGGTGAGGTGGACATGGCAGGCAGACTGCAGAATAACAGAGCTGAGGGCAGGAAACAAAGAACAAAAACACTAATCCAGAACACAAAACCCAAGGAGCACAACTAAACCATATACACTGATATAAAAAACACAAGAACCCTAAAAAAGACAGAAAAATAACAGAGCCCAACTCAAATCATGACATGACATGTATTAAGTGGACTGAGAAATCTGGGTTCAAACAGTGTGATACACACAAAGTCTTATAGAAAAAAAAGGTGTGAAACAAACATTAAGCACTGAAAAGAAATTACCTGAATTGGAGATGAAGTTCCAGCTGATGGAGGGCTCTGGCTTCCCATTGGCTTGACACATCAGAGTGACATTAGAGCCTTCATTTACCACAATGTCTCTTGAAAGGTTGATGATTTTAGGTGGCACTAAATATATATATAAAGAAACAAAACAATTTTCAATCAAGGAACTTAAACTTAAGTAAAAGTTTACTGATTTTACACATGATGCTTACTCATTTAAGGTCACACTTGCCATGTAAAAACAGTTGTTAAAGGTAGTATTTCACTGTGTTGTGACTGTTGGAGACTAATTGACAACTCAAAATTGTAAGAAAGTAAGCAAGTTTTACAATTGTAGTCTCACTGAATTTTGAGTGTTTACAGCCATGCCAGTGAAAATCACGGCTTTTTTTGCATACACAGCTTGCAAAACCTTTCTAGGCTGTACAAATTTTTTTACTGCCCACCTCCATGCTCATCGTACCCACCTAGGCTCTCTTTGTACCAACCTTGGCAGCTGGCCCCACATTTACTGTTTAATCTACTGGAGAATGCTTCTGAAATGAAGACCAGTTTACTATTATTGGGCAGTTATTACCACATAATTTGTGTTCATCATTACTGTCGTGAGGGTTGTAAATGAAATTACAGGAGACAACGGGTTAAATTCACAAACTTTATTAGACATAGCAGATGTCATTACACAACTCAGTTCAGCCTCATTCTTCTTCTGCAGTTCTGTTAACACAGTTTCTTTTGTCCTACAATGTCACAGCAGTACCATCTATCAACAAGAAGCAACAACAGCAACATAAATGCATTCACGGTGTAGACCCTAGAACACACCTCCCATTCCCCAAACAATCGTTCTCATTTCTTTCAAGCAAAAGTAGAATTGGAGTCATAGCAATGTATCTACTTTGTATGTTTACAATAACCTCAGAACAAAATTACGAGTTGTACCTTAATCAAACGTTACTATAAAGTAAAATACAATGCCTAGATATTTTCTGTAGCATCTCAGTTGGCAGAAGTGCTATTAAATGCAGTCTTCTTCATAAAACACAAAACACTATCAAATATACAACTAAAATTAGCTCACAATCACAAGGCAGTTGTTTATTTACTTTTTCACAATATTTCTTTTCAGCATAGTTATTTCATCACATCTTCTTTTGTCCAAGTTTGTGCATGTCTGTCCCTTTGCAGAACAGTTCATTTGATGTCTGATTAAAGGCTGGGGGTTACTCTGCTGTATCAGTCTTTGGTGTTTCATTTGGCCAAGCTGACAGTCTACTGCATTCCATCATTTCTCTTAGGTGAGGATGAATGAACTCAGTCCAGTCTGCTGCTGTCCTGGGTCTCTCCTTTTCCCACATGAAAAGGCTTCTTCTTCGGAGTTTTGAGCCTATAGTTTCACTTAGTAAACACTTACAAGGTCTAGTAATTGATCATTTGAAAGGTAAAAATGTCCTATTTCAAATTTGGATGCCAAAAAGAAAACACCAACAATAGTGGGAGATGTATAGTGAGCAATAATGCGATCACAAAATGTCGTAACAATTGAGGCAGTTTCGAGCAATGCTAAAAGATATGCACAAGTGTAATTATTTATATGATTTCTCCCTCATTCTAGAGCTGCCACAGTTATAAAAAAAAAAAAACAACCCAGTCGTCTATGATAATCTATCAACATAAAAGTATTTGACATATAATTTTATGCCTTTTATCTTTTTCTTTACTTCACGTATCAAATGGAATAACAATTTTTAGACTTTTAGACTAGAATCTGGCCTAATCTTTGATTTATTAATGCTGTTTCTAACTGGTATTGTTAAATTGTGTTCCCTCAAGGTCCCCCCCAGCTTGACTATGTTTTCTTTTTAACCTCTGTGCTTTTAAACTATGGTATATTAAATTTTCTCAAAAAAAAAAGGCTTGAACTCTTTTTGTTCCTTGTAGTAGGAGAAACACATCTTGATGGCTGGAAATCTTCTATACTTAAGGGGCAACAGATCCTGATATAACATCTGACCTGGTAATGTGAATGTGAAAATGAATAATACATTTAAATCGGACAAGTTCATAAAATGGATACATATAATTATTGAATACAATTTTTATGCAAAAAACTGTAGTTAAATTAAAAGAAGAATCAATTGCTCCAGTGTACATTATTCCATTTTAAATAGTTGTGTTGTATTTGTCTCTCTCCTCTTTCTGAAGGGTGCTGTCGTCCCTGGGGGTTGCCCCCCTCCAGCTTACTATCAAAGGTTAATGGGCCCTCCCGGACGCCTGGGTATTACCCAAATTGTACTGTGACAACCCGCTCATTTCTGGAGCTATGTTGCACAGGTTTGGTCTCCTCACCTAACGCTCGTTTTCTCGGGGACGCGAACGTCGTGGCGCTCACGAGAACCCAGGGAAAAGGCTTGGGCGTTTGTTTTTTTTTGACACAACACCTGACGCTTGTTTTTCAGGGACGCGAACATCGTGCACGCTCACGAGAGACAGGAAATACGACGCCTCTCAGGACGCTCAGTTAGTTACCTTTTGACGCTAGAAGCGTACAGACGTTTTCACAAATCGTCACAAGCGTGCATCCCAGATCGGAAACCTTGTTTTAGGCACAGCGCTGAGGCTGTTCAATCCCTCACCACTAAAACTCCGGTAGGTCCATTGCACATGGCGACATCTTATACTTTCAAAAGTTCCCAAAGTAAAATACTCAATACACTCTATAGTAATATTGAATATTGTTTATCCATCACAGAAACGTAGGAACCTATTTTGTGTTTCCATATCTGCCGTGTGAATTCTACACTGTAAGTGTTTACATTTTTTTTTCTTTCTCTTTCTTCTTTCCTGTAAATATGAAAGTTTATGGCTTATGTAGCCTGATGGTTATTTTTTGTTGTTGTGTCATTGTTCTGCAGCTGTTGCTGTGGAGCAAAAGGAAATTTATATGGGAGCCTGTACCTCCTTGGAAAGGACAGTAAAGACATTTTTTTAACTTAATTGTTTATTTTCTCTTTATGGACACTTGAGCTTTCAAAGCCAGGAAAATAGCGATTTGTTTGTTGTTGTTGATGCTACTGAGTTTTTTTTTTCATGTGCTGTTGCTCAAAAAGAAAATTTCTGTTGTCATTTGACCAATTGAGGGTCAACACCTTGTGTGTCCGGTCCTTATGTGGCTGTATTGTGTGCAAAGGTATTTGAATGAAATTATCCTATGTGTCAGGAGGGATACCTGACTGGCACCCCAGAATTTTGTTGCATAGTTCTATTTCTGTTATTAAATACTTTTGAAAACTGTCACAGTACTATGGTTGGCCTTGTTTAAGCTGGATGCGAGGGCATACTTAACCAAACAAAAATAACAATCTTCTTCCATGGTTATAGCCTTTTCCACGTTGTGGAGCAGCCAACCCAGCCGGTCAACATTTAAAACCCATTCAGTGAATGCAATGCAAAAAAGCCACTGCATCATAGCACTGGTTGTTAGGAAAAGTTTTTTTTTCTTTAATGAGAGGACAAAACATGAAGTTATATGAATGTAGTGTCAGTAAGGTGTTTACAAATAGTCACAGGAAGAACAAATGGTGGAAAGGCATTATCAGGAAACAGCATTTTTTATGAAGGAATACTTTCTGCTGTTCATCATGGGGGCTAAAGGTTGGTTTGAGCTTGACCTCAGCATACAGCAGAAGAATAGATTAATGCTCTGTTTCCTTTTGAGCTTTGAACCTCTGTTTGTTGTGGGACACAGATTAATGTCTGTTTTGTGATCAGCTTGCAGTGAAAACTTTAATGTGGTAGGCACTGTGACTTCTGTTACTGTTAGCAAATTTTACAATGCTAATGATGCTAATAAACAATGTTGGTTAAAAATGTCAACACTATGGTGGCCCTGAAGTGCAAACCACACCAACAAATCCATAAACACAACTACAAAATTAAAAAAACAACAACAAATTAAAACCACGACATCCTAAAAAACACATTGACATTAACCTACCAGAAGAGGTAGATACATGTGGGAAACATGAGATATCGCTGTTTGGATGACGGCACTTTTTGCTTTTGAAACTGAAATTTTGTGATCAGTCCTGAACATGTCCAGTGTCACCTTGTACCTTGTCCTGACTCAAAATATTATCGGATAGCGACAGCTACAGTTACATTTGTTGTAAAAGACTTTGTATCACCTTGTTGCTGAAAAGTGCTATATGAATAAATTTGACTTGACTTGACATTTGGGTCACTGGTAACATTTCAAAAACGTGCTACAATAACTTCTGGTCCAAAAGCCCTAATCAGCCCTAAGCGTCTAATCAGTAATTTGGCTGCACTTATCAAGTCCCAATGACATACCAATGTCCTAACTGTATATCTTATATATATATACACACAGTATATAGTAGGCACAGAATGGAACAACACCAGGGGAGCCAAATGCCAGCTACTAGTCAACAGAACTGTAGACCAGACACAAACATGTGCACTGCCTGGACTGACTACAGGAAAGCCTCTGACTCAATGCCCCACACATGGAAACTGGAGTGCTTGAAACTGTATAACATCAACAGGACACTAAGAGCCTTCATTGAGAACTCAATGGGAATGTGGAAGACAACTCTTAGAGGCCAATTCAAAGCCAATTGCACAAGTCCGCATCAAATTCGGCACATACCAAGGTGATTCTTTGTTCCCTCTCCTGTTCTGCATAGGCCTCAACCCCCTCAGCCAGATTGCAAAGAGTAGCTATGGATACCGGTTCCAAAGTGGAACAGATGAAAAAGAGACCACACGCGGAGGGTGAGAAGGGAAATATTTTTTACACATATATATAAATATATATATACACTCAGCAATTTAATCCATCTTTAATATTGGATTTTTTTTTTTTTTACTTTAAAGTTCCTCCTCAGTAAACTGAGCTCCAGAGGCTAAACTACAGCAGGATCAAACTGTTTGATACTAAAGAGGAGCAATTTTAATTAGATTAGAAATTGAACAAAATATACTGTATGTTGTAATGAGGGCAAAAACAGAAGTCGATAAAAAGAAAAAAAACTGTTATAACATAAGGTGATGATATATGCAATATCATGCATTTATAATATGATTCATTAGGGAGGTAATTTTTAACAGTGTACACAAAAATTGTTAGCAAAGAATGAACACAAAAGGAGGGTTTAATTATTTGTGTTATTCAAGCAGAAAGTGGCAGAAGCCGCCCCCAACATATACAATATAATTCATTCATCCATTTTTTATACTAACTTGATCCTAGGGCTTGGGTGGGTCAAACCGAAAATAAATTGTAGAAAGCCACACAGACCAATTAGCTGCCTGGAGTGCTGTCATTTTTTTTTTTTTTTTTTTTTTTTTTTTTTTTTGTTATTTGTATTGTTTCCTTTACCTGACTGTGAACACCTTTGAAAACTTCATCATTGTTGTGGCCATGTGTCTTTAAGATCGTGAGCCCCTCCTCTTTATTCTTCTTCAACGGTATTGTTGTTAAATTGTTTGCGCCCCTTAGGCATATATATATATATATATATATATATATATATATATATATATATATATATATATATATATATATATATACATATATATATATTATTTCGCTTGCATGAAAGGAGTTGTAGCTCATGGGTGAGACTGACAAATATAGTGGAGCTCAACTATGTTGGCTCTGGAACCCCAACTCCTGGAGAGGGCACCTCAAGGATGGAGTTCTTATTGGTGATCAAGATGGTTGCCTTTCAGTGGTTTTCAGCTGCAAGAAGGAAGGATCTGATTGTTGTTTGTGCTTATAGATCAAACAGCAATCCAAATTACCTGACCTTGGAGTCTCTGGAAGGTGTCCTGAAAGGGGTGCCATCTGGGGATTTTGTTGTTCTCTTGGGAGATGCTAATGTGGGCAATGGCCAAGTCACCTGTAGGGGCATGATTGAGAGGAATGGCATCTGTGCTCTGAACACAAATGGTATTTTGTTATTGGACTTCTGTGCTAGGCATTGGATGTCCACAATGAACACCATATCTGAGAATTGGGTTGTCCAAAAGAGTACTTTGTACCAGGCCTACTTGAGCCAAAGGTTTTTGATTATCTCTGTCAAGATGTTTTCGGTAGCATCTGCCCATCTGTCTGTTTGTCTGTCTTTATACAAAATTACTCAAAAAGTTATGAACAGATTTTCATGAAATCTTAAGGAACAGTTAAAAATGGCATGAGGAACACGTAATTAAATTTTGTTAATTAAATTTTTGTCCAATCTAATGAAAAAATTCAACATTAACTCTTGGTCAGAAGTTCACATGATATGGAGGATTTTTTATTTTTATTAAAGTGTCATCCATCCATCCATCCATCCATCCATCCATCCATCCATCCATCCATCCATCCATCCATCCATCCATCCATCCATCCATCTTCTTCCGCTTATCCGGGGTTGGGTCGTGGGGGTAGCAGCCTAAGCAGGGAGACCCAGACTTCCCTCTCCCCAGCCACTTGGGCCAGCTCCTCCGGG
>NC_051442.1:24486493-24494107 GCF_001649575.2 Kryptolebias marmoratus
GCTTCACTGCAGACGCTGCACCAATCCGCCTGTCGATCTGCCGCTCCATTTTTCCCTCATTCGTGAACAAGACCCCGAGATACCTAAACTCCTCCACTTGGGGCAGGACATCTTCCCCGACCCGCGGAAGGCACTCTACCCTTTTCCGACTCAAGACCATGGCCTCGGATTTGGAGGCACTGATCCTCATCCCGGCCGTTTCACACTAGGCTACGAACCGCTCCAGCGAGAGCTGTAGATCACGGCCTGATGAAGCCAACAGGACCACATCATCTGCAAAAAGCAGAGACGTGATCCTAAGGCCATCAAAACGAATCCCCTCAACACCTTGGCTGTGCCTAGAAATTCTGTCCATAAACAATATGAACAGAATCGGTGACAAAGGGCAACCTTGGCTGAGTCCAACTCTCACCGGAAACGAGTCAGACTTACTGCCCCACCTCCAGGCCTGGCTTCAGAGAGGAGCCCAGGCGAGGGGAAACTAAATCCAAATATTTTTTTCATCATAAGGGGTCTCTCTGGGCTGCACTTTGTCTGGTCCCTCACTGAGGACCTGTTTGCCATGGGTGACCCTACCAGAGGCATGAAGCCCCTGACAGTGTAACAGTTGTAAAAAGGAACACACTGGACTCAGGCTCTGCGACGGTTTATTCCAGCAGCTCAGTTAGGCAGCCTCTGCCTGACTGCTGCAGCCGTGTCCCAGAGCTCCGCCCCGTGCAACACCAAATACCATCCTCCCAAAATAATATCAGGAACCAAAAATGAAAAGCAGTATAAACAGAAATAGTCCTACTATAATACAAAAGCGATACCAAACATGTAAATTAAACAAAAAGGCATTTTGAGAAGGTTCATTAAAACAATGTAAGTAAATAAAAAAATAAAATTAACTCAGCTACATACTCCCCCCTGAACTTCTCAAAACAGTTACAGGTTAGGTAGAAGAAGCATATCAGATAACATCGGCTGAACTTAGCTATACTTCTCTGATAATCACTTTGCAACCGAGGGCTTCTATATTTCAATAGACATTGACATTAACGAGTTGGCCAGACATTTAATGTCCACTTCGCACAAGAATATGCCTTTTACACATTCTCAATTTGATTATCAAATAACTGTTATCTTGACACACAAATTGACGGAAACAAAATAAACTTCCATGTCCATAAAAAGGAATATCAGGAATATCCCAAATAAACAATAAGTTGTTACTTGAACAGGGTTTTAGCTAACCCACCAACCATAAAACCTCCTTATTTGGTTTTCTGTGACATATTCTGAATCAACATATTCACTGGTTTCACTACCCTGCCCATTCTGGTCCTAATTTGGTCCATGGGTGCGGTCACTGTCAGTTTATCAGTGTCTACAACTCCCACAATAGTTCTCCTTGCAGAGACTTGATCCTGGGACTGAATACTGCTTGTCTCCGGTTGTCCTCCCAAAGTGTCATCCTGTCCACGGTCCTTGTCTACCAAAGGAGCACTGAGTGGACCCTCTTCTGCTTCTCCAAGACAACTATCTGATCCACTTTTAACACTTGCAATATCTCCCTTATATTCGCTTATCTGCAGCCCAGCAATGGGAGATTCAGGATCAGCAGAAGGAACTGAAAGGGAATCAGGGGCTGTGTGCCCTACTTCTGAGAAATCCTCCAATGGGGTGATCTCTGCAACCCAGGTAGCAGTACACTCAGATTTGTGAATTTCAAGGTCCTCCAAAAACAGGCTTCTGTCGTCCTCTTCTTTCTCCTGAGACTCCTGACCAGCACTGGAGAAGGAAGGCTCTGTGTCATGATCCACATGTATTGGTAGAAAATTGGCTTGCAAAAGCAAATTTCTGTGAACCACTTTTTCATGTCCGTTGTCAGGATTCCTAATCCGGTAGATGTGACATCTTGAATCCTTTGAAATCACCGTGTACAGGGCTGACTCCCACCTGTCAGCAAGTTTTCTGTGCCCACATTCACCTCTGATGGCCAAGAGGACCATATCACCCTCTTCTATGTCAGCACCTCTCACACCTTTATTATAGAGCTCAGCTTGTCGCTGTTGTTTTGCGCTGGCATGAACTTGAGCAATACAAAGAGCCTCCTTGAGGTCATCTCTAATCCTTTTCACGTAACTGTCATAGTCTATGATGTCATTGTCTCTTTGCACACTGTGGAACATAACATCCACTGGCAGTCTAGGAACCCGACCGAACATAAGGAAGAATGGCGGCATTGGTTAGAGGGTTCCAAGGAACCTTTTGTCATTTGGACGGACCATAAAAACTTAATGTATCTACAAAACGCGAAGAGACTTAATCCCAGACAAGCCCGGTGGTCATTGTTTTTCGCAAGATTTAACTTTGTCATCACTTACAGACCTGGATCCCGAAACATCAAGGCCGACGCTCTCTCCCGACAGTTCTCTGTGACAGACTCCTCTAAGGCTGATACCTGCGTGCTACCGTCTTCCTGTTTTGTTGGGTCATTAACTTGGGAGATAGAAAACACTATCTCTGTAGCCCAACAGACTGAACCTGACCCTGGTACGGGACCTCCTGGAAGAAGGTTTGTTCCCCAAAGGGTGATTGGCAAGGTTTTAGACTGGGTACACAATCACCGTTTCACCTGCCACCCGGGGATCACCAGGATGACCACTTTTGCCCAGCGACACTTCTGGTGGCCCACCATGACATCTGACATCAAGGAGTTCGTTAGGGCTTGCCCCACCTGTGCAAGAAACAAGGCTCTTCATCAACCTCAGGCCGGACTTCTACAACCTCTACCCATACCTGCTTGCCCCTGGTCACATATATCTCTGGACTTCATCACTGGATTACCTCCATCAGAAGGTAACACCGTAATTCTAAACATCATCAATCGTTTTTCCAAGGCAGCTCAGTTAGGCAGCCTCTGCCTGACTGCTGCAGCCGCGTCCCAGAACTCCGCCCTGTGCAACACCAAATACCATCCTCCCAAAACAATATCAGGAACCAAAAATGAAAAGCAGTATAAACAGAAATAGTCCTACTATAATACAAAAGCGATACCAAACATGTAAATTAAACAAAAAGGCGTTTTGAGAAGGTTCATTAAAAAAATGTAAGTAAATAAATAAATAAAATTAACTCAGCTACAACAGCATAGCTCCTAGGATCATTATGCTCTCAAACCCCCCCACCACGGTAAGGTGGCAGCCCAGGGAGCAGCTGCCACCTTATAGTGTCACTGGTTCAGTAATTTGTTGATGGTCCCTAAGTGAACCACTGTGTTTACACCCAGGCGGGAGACACAAAGGTTTTTTTTATGTTACTAGGAAGACACAACGGTCTCACTGCCAACACCGAGACAAACAGCACAAGGACATTGCTGAGTCAGCCTCGAGTCTCCCTAGTGGTCTGGTGCACTTCTGTTTTGTGAAGTAAGTTTGCATTTATTTTTTTACTTGCTGGTGTTTGCTGGTGTTTGCTGGTGTTTTTGATTTTGCAGTATTTTTTATTTTGCTGCATTTTTTTCTTTACATTCATTTTTTGTATTTGTGTGTTTTGAAGTTCACATCATTCATGTGTTTGTGGCATGTTTCACCATTTGGAGTGCAATTTGCTGTACAGTTTATTGGTTGCTGCACATTTGCATCTGTTGGCCACCATATGAATCTCATTCACAACAACGACTAACTGTAAAAAAAGGAGGTGGAGCAACTGACCAGGCCGTGTGACGACAACAACCCCTCCCTAAATCTGTGTGTGTGTGTGTATGTGTGTGTGGGGCGGGGGGTAATCACCAACATCCATCGTGAAAATATTCTACAGAGGAACAACAGAAAGTATCTTGACCCATTTCATCACTGTTTTGTACAGCAGCTGCTCTGTTGCACATAGAAAATCTTGCAAAGAACAGTGAGAGCAGGAGAAAAGGACATTGGCACTCCCCTCCCTGCCCTAGTGAACATTTGTTAAGACCAGAAAGGCCGCAAACATCATGCTGGACACCTCTCACCTTTTCCACCACCTCTTTGTGCTCCTGCCCTCAGGTAGGAAACTATAGAACATTCAGGCCAGATTATCCAGACTTGCCCCCCATTTTTCTTGTCATGGACAAAATGAATGCACATGCACTTTTATGAAAATGTATGTTACTCTAATAATATTAAGCCTATTTCTTTTTTTTCTCATATCCATGCTGCTTTCTTAATATTCAATATTTGAGACATATTTGACATGTTTTTGTTAGTATGGTTTATTGTGTGAACATCTTTTATTCAGTGTGATTGTTGAGCATCATGACCTGTAGAAAACAATATCTCGCTTTCACATATGGAGACCAGATGACAGAAGTGACTATAAAGTGAACTTGAACTCTATGACAGAAAGACTGTTGGACCCTCTTTAACCCTCCTGAAGCCCTCAAAAGAGAGAGATAAAAAAGGTAGAGAACCCTTGTAACTTTGGGTCAATTTGATCTGAATGCCACAGAAGGGTTAACCAGATGAAGGAGAGAATGTTTGCCTCTCCTTCGCACTCCCTACTACCTGATAACCAGCGAAAATCCACTGACAACAGAACTGAGTTTCTTCTGAGTTCCTGCAAATGGCAACAACAAACTTTCAACCTCTTCACACAAGTCGAAGGTAAAGCAAATCAACAATCTGTCACATCATGTTTATGAAATTGAATTCTCCAATTCCACTGAAGACAGGACAGGAGACATTTAATTTCATCCAAGGATATGGGCCAGCTACAAAAGGCTGCTGGTATAAGGGTCCTTTCAGACAAGCTAGCTACAGACAACTGCCAAACACACAGGGCTGAATGAATCTTCACTGATAAGCAGCAGTGATCATGGGAGGTTCCCATGAGCTGTGTTCACAGATGCTGCACTGCCTATGGGAGCCAAAACCTGAGCACATGCCAAGAACAAACATTCTCTCCAGCAGACTCTATACAAACTGCATTAAACAGTGGGAAGTTTTCTTCAAACTGTCATGCTGTTACATTTATTTGCTGTGTGGTAATAGATCATGTTCATATTAACATAATTCAATAATTATATTAAGGCTGGTAATGGCCAGACTCTGTAATATAACATTACTTCTTTGATTTTGGTTTTCTTTAATTGAATAATTAGTGATTACGATTGAATGCAGTTGATAGTTTCTCTTTGGCACCATCAAACAAATTTGTTTGACAGCACTCATTGGGTTGAACTATACTGATCCTTCACCCTCAATCCTAACCAGCTGACTGCTGCGTTTCCCCCAATGGTGGCAGCACTTGTTCCACAGAGGTGGGGCTGGAGCATGGAGCAAGTAAACTGGGATTCCCAATAGAAACAGGGCAATTTTTTTGTCTGCCATGAGTAGACATCACAATACTGTACACTGGTGTACAATTTCCATACACTCCTGTATTAGCAACTTTGTGCCAATGATACAACCCCATGTCAAAAAAATATAAAATCACCACTCATGGAGCATGTTCTTTCAATTGTTTAATTCTGTATAAAAAAATAAAACAGAAAAAAGTATTTTTTTTTCAAAATATCAAACTTCTAGCATTAGGAAACAGTAAAAAACTAGAAGCACTCAGAGAGAGCAAACCTCCACCAAGACCATAACAACAATAACAAATAATGTGACACAAATCATAATCTGGATGACCATCAGAATTTAATTGTTTTTTTTTCTTACAACCCCAACATTTCCTGAAAGTTTCATCCAAATTTGTTCATTATTAGTTTTTATGTAATCTTGCGCCACCTCTGGCTTTTTTAATAGCTTGAGTTCTCTAAATCAGGGGTGTCAAACTCGACTTTTAGGTTTTTCTTCTCCAACACACCTGATTCAAATTGATTAATTACCTCATCACCAAATTATCAAGTTCTCCAAGAGCATGGCAACAAGTCATTCACTTAAACCAGGTGATTTAAAGCAAGAACACATCTAAAACATGCAGGAGAGCGCCCCCCGAGGAATGGAGTTTGACACCCCTGCGCTAGATGATGGACCTAATGACAAACGGTATTCTTCAAACTGTCTCTTACTGTTGTTGCCAGATCAGCTTTGCAGGTTGGAGTCTTGTATTTTACCATTTTCTTTCATTTCCACCAGACCGTTTTAACTGGATTGAGAGCTGGACTATCGCTAGGCCATGCCATTGACAATTTATGTCTTTCCTGAAGTAAAGTTTTCACGTCCTTTGCCCTGTGGCAGGATGCATTATCATCTTGAAAAATGAAGTCATCATCCCCAAACAGCGTTTCAACATGGAATAAAAAAGTGTCCAAAATTTCTATGTAGATTTTGGCATTTATTGAAGATGTAATGACTGCAATTTCCCCTGTACCTTTACCTGACATGCAGGCCCACATCATCATTTTTTTTTCTTCAGACAGTCGTCTTCATAGATTCTGTTAGGCTGTTATGATGGATTTCATTTATTTTTAGCAATTTCTTACTGTTTGGTCACAGACAATGACACCTGCTTGTTTATCATTTGTTTTCTTCTGCATTTCCTGTTTTCAAGACATTTTGCTTCAAGTTTTAACTTGACGCTTAGATGTTTTTCTCAGTTATTCAGTATGCTTCCTTTTTACAACTTTCCCATTTTGTTTGTATTTGGACCCAATTTTACACACAGCTGACTGGAAACAACAAACATATTTTTAAATATTCCGTAATGGTTTACTTTTTTGAAGAAGTAGCATAATCTTTGTTTCATCTAACATTTATTAACACAGCCATGATTCCTGTTCTACAAGGTGTGAGCATTCTTTTTTTAACTGAAAAAAATTAGCAGATTTAATCTGATGCAGGTGTTTGTTTTAGAACTGCAAATTACAGTGATTCAATAAATTTTCATTTACCTGATCTAAAAAAGCAATTGTAACTGACTACAACAATTGTACTTTTCATGTATTTTTCTTTTTAATACCAGAAGGTTGAAATTTGGAAAAATTATAGTTTTGTGGCATGTCTGTGTTTTTTTATTCATATCTATGCAAAATTAAACAATTGAAATAACATCCTCCAAGAGTGGTGATTCTAAATTTTGTACCTGGGGTTGTGGAGTTGGCATGCTGAAGTGACAGAAACGGTACAAAAACAAAGTGTTACAGTTACAGATGACATCCCATACACATAAATGCCATCTTGCAAGTCCTTAGTATATAGAGGTCATCTAATTTTCCTCTTTTTTAGAAAAACAGGACATGTTTGACAAATTTCAATGAAGTTTTTGCAAAGCGCATTCCATAGAAACTGCTTTAGTAAAGGTTTCCAGTGACAATATAATCTCAGCTTATTCAGGGAACTACAGTTTTGGTCTAACTGGACTGTTGTGAAAGGTGAAAATGGTGGAAACGAGACGAGTCACAAACCTGACCCAGTGAGACCTCACAGTGAGGAAACCCAGGCCCTATCTGGTCAGGAGGGGGAGAGCAACCCTCCATATCAAGATAACATCACCCAGCCTGCTGTGACCGGGGAGGATGGTCAAGACTTGCTGTTTGTTCAGCCTGCTGAGCTTGCATATGGAACCATGCCGTGCCAGGCCTTCTCATACCCTCAACTAGCTGGGGTGGTGAACCCTGCGTTCACCTACTATAACTCTCCAGTAATGGGG
>NC_051442.1:24497487-24499896 GCF_001649575.2 Kryptolebias marmoratus
ACTGACCGGAGCTATAGGCTTGCAAATGAGGGGAGGAGACTTTCATGACTTTACGCATGGGAAATTAGAGGGGCTCTAGGGGGGAGAGAGAGCAACACAGTTGGTCAGACAAAACGTCAATCAAAAGTGGCGCCAAAACACAGCTATTTTGAAATTTAAGTTTATAAAAACAATAAATGTAGCAAAAACTATACAGATTTGAATAGAAAAGGCAGTAAAACGGCCCGTGGGCGGGCCGCAGCGTAGTAAGGTGTTAACAGTTTAAATGTGATGATATCCAGCTTTTTTGCTCATTCAAGATGCAACCAAGTTTTTTGCTGTTGTATCATCTCCCTGGGACAGATTCTATTGCTCTTTCATGAAAATGATGATGATGACGATGCTGACAATGATAATGATGATGATGATATTTTTGCTCCATGTCTGTTAATGACAGACAATGTTTTAACAGATGTTTCCTACAACACTGACAGATATTTTATGTATGAACTTTGTTGTGAACAGGTCATTAATTAGTTTTCCTTGGCCAGTGATTTCATTGTTTTATTATTCCACTCACATTGACCATGAAAGAAAAACACCTTAAATATTTTATATTAATTTTTTTGTATTTTAAATTAAAACCAAATAACCATTCATTTATAGTCTTTCAATACTGGTTTCTGAAAAGAGACTTCAATTGCAAAAACATTACTTGGACTAAAAATAAACCATATTGACATTTTTTGTTTTTACATTTATTTATTTTTTTAACCAGTAAAGTCTGTTTGTTCAAACTTTTAAATAAGATGTCTTGAGAAAGTTCATACTTCTATGTGAACATTTTGACATGATACATCTGAAAAACATGGCAATTTTACGTCTTTCCCCTTTAAGAAATATCAACAGTGCATTTGGACCAAATTCTCAACTTGGTCTCCTATGAAACTAAGTTTGAAACCACTTCTTTACATCATATAAATTGGCCAATTACTTACTGTTTCTGTTATGTGCAAAAACTACACTGCACTTCAATATATCCTGCATCTTATGACACTGTCACAACATCACATGTACAATATTATAATGTAATAATATGCAGTGGGATAACTGTCAACAGATGTGTGCATGGTTCTAACATTCATATTTGTATTTGTAAGTCTGGTACACAAAACTCAGCTGTCATATACGTGAGTCTGAGAAATTGTGTGGATTAGGATTGTTTCTATGTGAATCGAAAAGCTGTGAGTTCAAAGTCTTGTTAATACAACTAATTTCTACGACTACAAAGTCTCCTGTGTGGACACAAATTCAAGTTTAATGGCTACATAATAATGTAATGGCTACATAATAGAGGTGTCTTCATCTGCGATAACAACATTTTTTTCTTTTAATTTTTCTTACCTTGAACAAGAATGTGAACTGAGGTAGTTCTTGGTCGGCTGCTTGTTTGGACTGCACACACATACTGCCCTTCATCTGTCATGTCCACATTTTCAATCTTGATTGTGAATTCCATCTGATTAAGGGCTACCAGACTTACTCTGGTGTCAACTGACCACTTGTCTTCTCCAGCATACAGTATACTTGACCGGTTTAGCCATGCTGTGTGTGTGACCATGTCTCCCTGTTCACACCTGCAAAGGCAAATAAAAAAGATATATTCAAAGACTACCTCTTGCAAGTACATCTGCAAGTATCAACAAAATAGTCAAAGAAGAGACAAACTAATGAAATTCAGATGTAAGACTTTTGATTTACATAATGTATACAATTCAGCCCAGGAAAGATTTTAGGAACTAATTTGTCTTGACCCTCACCATGCTCCCTCCTTGCAGGACAAACAAGGATATTTATATTTATTGTATTTCTTTACATATTTTTTCCCAAAATTTTGCTGTGAGTACAATTATTTCTTTGATTTCAACCAAGGTTTTGACTTTCTTCCAATTCAGAGAGACCAGGATCACTGGCATTTATGTATTAGCAGTTCAGATATTACTTCAAGAAAAACTAGAGAAGTTGCATTTCCTGCGAAAATGCAGTGTGAATGCTTTTTTTGCTGAATGATTTTGCTGAAAGCGGCTAAAGATTTGCTGAACAGCTGAAGTTTAATGAAAACGCAAAAAGTGAAACAGCAGCTAATTTGAAGAAGATTTGCATAAGATAGAAGAACAAAAGCTGAAAGAAGCAGAAATTAGTTGAAAAAGCTGACGTTAGTTGAAAGTAGCTGAAAATGAGAAGAACAAAGCCAAAATTAGCTGAAAGAAGCAGAACCAACAAAAAGAAAAAAGCTGAAATTAGCTTAAAAAAATGTCACCTTAAAGCCCGTAGAGCTGATCCCTGACCCATGAAGTGTCCAGCTGTGAGGTTTGGCCTTCTTACTGTACACGGTTGCAGTCATAAAGCCTTCTTTATCATGTGACCTTG
>NC_051442.1:24501388-24502248 GCF_001649575.2 Kryptolebias marmoratus
TTGTGGACTATTGGGATGCTCCAACTTCCTGTCCACGAAAGGCCATCTACTATTGCTCATGTACAAAATGGTTACAACACTCACCAATGGGATGCAGAGCTACAGCAAATTAATCCTTTACATGATGATGAAAACCATGGAATAGAACTTTATTTATTAGCATATATCCTACTTTAACATACTTAGTTAGCTAAGTAGTTATATTTATGTATTCAGTGGTGTTTTTTTTTGTTTGTTTGTTTGTTTTGTTTTCTGGAACACTGTAAGGTTTTCAAGTTCTTGCATGAAATAGAGTATACAGGACTAAGAACAATGTATAACAGCTGAATTTGCTTTTTTTATATCAGACTTTTTTATTGATTTAACTGACATCAGCATTTTAACAAGACCATTGCATATTTTACAGTGATTATGAGTGTGAATAATCACTGTCATAATTTCCGTCCATAATAAAGTTAAACATTCTTCTGAATATATTATGACTTGAGTATTTAGTTTTTAAATTAATGAATATGTGATCAGTTTATCTTGTAAAAAACATTTTTTTAAAAAACTCTGTAGAACTAAGGGATTTTTAAAACAAGACAAAAAGACCAAATACAAAGTTTTAACTCAGCAGTTATTTATTTGAACAGTCTGACTGAAACCCAAAAAGAAGGGGCTAATACTGTCGCCATCAAAACTTCAACCCAACGCATGTTAGGAGATGTTAAAAAAAACTTTCAAAAGGTCTTCAGGTAAATACGTAAACAGAAACTTTGATTTTTTAGTCTTCTTTTACTTTCATGCAGCATATGCTAATTTTTGTCTATTGTTCTTATTGATTACAATGTGTACAATAACACCAGTTCCTCAACAAA
>NC_051442.1:24502348-24514490 GCF_001649575.2 Kryptolebias marmoratus
AGAATAACTGATGAGCTCAAGGCTTGGCTTCGGAGAAAACCCTAGTGCTGGAATGCTGTCACAGCCAGAGAAAAAAACCAGAATATCCTCCAGAAAGACACCGTCTTCACCGTCTTCACCGTCTTCACCGTCTTCACCTGCAAAACATTAGAAACAGAATAAACAATTTTTCATCACATTGCATTTCCTGATATTTTCAGAACAATTAAATATTATACAATATTTCACTAACACAACTATATTATTTATTCAGGAAAATGAGAATAAATTTCAAAGTTTTTTAAAAAACACATATGCACAAACACCATTCTGGTAAATAGAAAACCATTATTATCATGCAAAAAAAGACAATATTGAGTGTTGAAAAAGTATCATATTTGTATATACAACTGGGCCTTCTTTTTGCAGAGCTTCCAAAACAACAGGGAATGACAAATCAAGAATTAACCAATGTAAAAATTCAAGATAGATTTAATTTTTTTTTTTTTTTACTGTGAACTATTAATCATACCTCCAACAATTCTAATTAAAACTGATCACCACAAGGGGACCTAGGGCGAAAAAACAAGACTTGTAAAAACTCAACCTTATCTCGACACTATGTACAGCAAAGAGAATGGCAAGTAAAGTTTTAAATAAATATCATACGTATTATGTAAAACTATGAATTAATGTAATCTATTACAAGACTTTTTTGCAGGATACAGCAGCACAGAAGTTTTGCCTTGCAGCAAGAATGTACTGGTTTGAAATCTCTGGGACTGGGGTCTTAGATGTTCTCTCTGTACATGCTAAGGTTCCCAAAGGGTACTCTGGCTTCCTCCCAAAGTCCAAAAACATGATAGTTCATCTAAATACCATTTAGATGTGAGTGTGTAGTTGTGTGACCTATGTGACTCTGTGTTGCCCTGTAATGGACTGGTGACCTGATCAGTGTGTATCCTGTCTTCCTCCAAATGACCACTGGGTGGGCACAAGTACCCCCCCCCATTTTGTACATTGTGTGTCTATTACTGTGATGTGATGTTGGATGTCTGTGTGGTTTTTTCTATGTTCTGCAGAACAGGAACCTGCTGTAAAACGTCAGTTATGCTGAGCCAGGCCCGATTTCTTTCAATCTTTTCCTGTTTAAAAAGTGATTAAATGTATAGGACATTTATTTACATATGTTAAACATACAGAAATTATACAGCCTAAATCTAATAACAATCTGTAATCAAAATAGGTCCATAGTTATAAATTTATAAACATTGTAAGATGAACAGACGACATAAATGATACAAAAATTAAGAAGTACCTGTAAGGTGTAATGGATGAGCTATTTTCAGGTATGCTCTGTTGGGGCAAACCACTGGACACAGCAGAAAGGCACTCATTGCCAGCCTGGGTGCGACCACTGGAGGTGACTGAGGTTCCACCAGACAAGCTGAGATTATCATCAATAGTGATAACAGTGGCAATAGTAGACATAGTGAGGGTATCAGATGAGAGGACACTGGTGCAAATATCTTGGGTGGAACTACGCCAAATGGCACCATCACCAGTAGAGATGGAAGGAATATCACAGGAGAGGGACTGGCCCTCTACAGTGGCAATGGTTGAAACAACTTCTTTGGGATTGTTACAGACACTTCCAATTACTGAAAAAAACAACAGTTATTAATTTAATATTTCATTGCTTAGTGACCATTTATGCCAGAATTTAAAACTACAAATTTGTTCAAATACTATTTATGTTATTGCTCAATACTGTCTTGTGAAAAAAGCTGTTGCTCCCAAAGAAAATATTTTTTCAGCTAATTTATTCAGTGTTTTATATCGTCCAACAATTTTCAATGCAAATAGCATTCATAGTAGAGTTCTAAGACCACACACACTGCCTACCCAAAAAAAATGTTGGGCCTGAAAACAGATTTTGTTCTTTGGTTTCAAATTATGCTGTATAATAATTGTAAAGAAAATAAAAGTTCCTACTTCACGGATTTTGCCTATCACGGGTTCTTTTCGGAACGCAACCCCCGCGAAAAATGAGGGATCACTGTATAGAAGTTCTTGATGATCTGATTTCTCATTTAAAGCCGCAGTAGATTTCTGGTGGAAAAAATTGTTATAAGGTAACACATTATGACTTTAATAATCTGATGGTCATGATATGTTATGTCTTTATTCTAAATGCTTTAACTCTCACCAAATGAACCACTCTGGGCTGCACACCCTATGTTAGACATTGTTTTCTCCAACTGCATAGAAATCAGACTGTCTCTCCACTGTTTTGGATTTATTATCCAAACTGTTGTGTTGTCTGCCTGTTGACAGAGCCAACACAGAACCCACTGAGGTTTACTTGGAGCTTTAATCTGACCTGTTTAGGAGTTTTGATCTATTGGCTTTTATATCATGCGCATGGTATTACATAAACCTAACTGTGTGATTTTCACCCAACAGTGCTGGGCAATTAATTATTTTCTACAAGGAGGCTAACTTTATAACCAATGTATTTATTTTTTTGTTAAAACTGTCATTATATCTTGACAGTATAATACACGATACATAATCAGTAAAAAAATTTAGCTCCTCTGCCTCCTTCCTGAGGTCCACATCCATCTGCAGAAATACACCACTCGGTCAGAAACAACCAATCAAAGCCAGGAATGTCTTAGCACTGTTAATCAGGCTTGTGTACACACTGCTTACACCTTCCCCCTTGTTCTTTGCTACACTACAGCTCCTTCACCACAGAGGAGCATGCAATGTATGCACAGGATACTGAACATGGCCGCCAATGATGAAGGATAAACAGTTTTCCTGTAAGGTTAGGTTATTTCTTTGCCATTAGCACAGCAGCAGGAAACTGGCAAACTTTAGCTTTTTACATATTTGTTAAAACTGTCAGATAGTGACAGTTTTAGGAAAAATGTAACAAACATATTTTTTTTATAAAAATTACCTACTGTAGCTGTAACTGTGATAAAAAAGAAACAACTCCACAAACCTGCAAGAGGGACAATACTTTTTCACTGCAGAGTGTAATAATTACATATTTTAAAATGAACTTTCAAAAGATCGATTGATTTATATGTGTATTAATACTTACCGCATTTGTCACTGTCAATTACTTCTTGAAGATCACAGCTCTTTGAATCTCGAGTGTCTTCCTCTGAACACGACTGTTTAACCACAATAATGAAAAAGAATAGCTAGATTTATATTTTAAATTTATATAATCACCACTATGTAATTTTAAGTGACAACAAACTGCAAGAAGTGGAAACCAACTGTTGTTGCTGTTGTATAGTTGATAAAACTATCACTTACAGATTCTTTTTTCCTCAGTTACAATCACTTTGTCAGGCCTGACATAAATGGACTTCTGATGAAACAGCTTTTTCAGAAGATCTCCTGTCAAACTCTGGTTGGTTGTAAGGGAAGGCTCTACCAGTCTGTTGTGGCAGGGCATCAAGTGAAAACTATAATGTAAGTAAAACTTTATTTTCAAAAGACTACATGACACTATATGTAAAGGTTAATGCTTTAGTAATCTCTATGTACAGCTAACTAAGTTGAAACTAAGTTTGTGTTTTATCATTTTTTAAAAAGGGCCTGAAATATTGACAAATAATTAGCAGAAGTCAAAAAGTTTTTTTCACAAGTCCTATCCAACTTGTCAGAAATTAGCTATTGCAATAGAATATATATATATATATATATATATATATATATATATATATATATATATANAAGAAATTATCAAACAAACTATAAATTAAAGTTTTCATTGCATGAAGGTAACATATGAAAAGCTTACCTGCATCCTACCACAACTGGATGGAAGGCAGCTTTTATTTCCTGCATTACTCTATTTGAGTCCCAGCCGTTCCAAAATTCCAAGGCAGATTTAATCAGTCCATTTTCAAACAGCCAAGCTTTCTTGGCACGTCTTGGCACGTGCCTAGATGTGTGGTCTGGCAGAAGAATGACTTCTTTGGTGAAAGACTGAGCAACAGGCCGTACACAGTTTAAAGGTGGCTGAAACCTGAGATAAATAAAACAATCATTTAAAAAAGCCGTCACGAAAGAGGATTAGCTTGGTGCTAGCATGTAAACAAAAGCCGGTTCCGGTGTTACGTAACACCGGTTCGCGGCGAAAGTCGCACCCATAATTCATGCAAAACCTCAAGGGGACTAGGAATAAGGTGGATAACAGAAAAATCGTATCTACAATGTTTATTTTAATTGCAGCAACGCAAGTGAAACTTTTTAAAACCATATCCCCCCCACCTGTTGTTTTAAACACTCAGTATACATGTACAAACAAAGCACAGGCTGCTGCACATTCAATAACCACCGTGTATATAGAGCAATACTATTGACAGTGCACATTTTATGTGATATCGTCCTACCTTTTAGGTATTGGTCCTTTTCGGGTGTACGAGCGAAGATTATAGATGGGGCATGTCGAAGGTCGTTCCTGTGAAGGGAGTGGTGTGACCCTGTCCATAGAGGCAGACGGACCTGGTGTGGTTGCTGCTACTCAAGGGAATTTAGACCAAATGGAATTAGATAAGTTTTTTGAATGGGCTACATATCCCTGCTATTGCAAATGATCGTGGAGTTGACTTAAAATATAGAAATAAATAAAGAGGAATTAGCACAGGCCATCGATGGAATGAGATCTGGTAAGCAAGCGGGACCTGATGGTATCTCCATTGATATTTATAAAAAATGTAAGGATCAATTTTTGTCACCCCTTCTTGACATGTTTATGGAGTCATTTAAAAACGGCAGCCTACCTCCCTCTGAATCAGGCTCTAATTATTCTGCTGCCAAAACCAGGTAAACCCCCTAATAAGTGTGAAAACCTGAGACCTATCAGTCTACTTAACTCTGATCTTAAAATTATTTGTAAACTATTGGCAAAACGGTTGCAGAAAAATCCTACCAGGCATAATAAATAAAGATCAAAATGGGTTTATAGCTGGGAGGCAAGGATATCACAATATTAGAAAGGTCCTGAATATAATTTGACTCAAAAAGAACGCTAATGATATAGTTCTTTAAAACAAGACTGTTGTTCCTTTACACTACCTTTGCCTAGAACTAATGCCTTAAGAAAAATGGCTTTGAACAGAGCCATCTCATACTGTAATATGTTGCCTTCTGAAATAACACTGACTGGTCATCATGATAGTTTTAAAAAGAGTCCACAAGGACATATTACATCTTACATGTTTCAGCAAATCATAAGAAAGCACCGAAGCTAATCACAGTAAGCTAATCAAACCGTGCGAGCGACTGCCATTAAAAACTAAAGAAGAAGAAGTAATCAAAGTAAATTAGTTATTAGGGAATTGTTTCAAAGATCATCTGGGGATATAGTTTTTAGTTGTGCTTTTAGTTTTTTAAGAAGAACAGGTATTTTGGGAAGAATATATTTAATCTTATCTGATTTATCTGGTTTATCTGATCCATACTCCAATCTGGAAGGTGGCAGTGATGCACCTGAAGTTGTTTGCCAACCGCCATTAAAAAACAGAAGAAGAAGAAATACTGTAAAAATATGAGGGAAAGATAAAGTGGTCAGCTAAAAATTTTAATAGATTTAAAGTTAAATTTGATTTAGTTTAATTATTTAGAGCTAATTCAAAAAGTAACATTTACCAGATATTATTTTGTTTTTTAAAAGTAACGCAGCTTTACTGGATCAGTGGCCGAGTGGTAGAGTGTCCACCCTGAAACTGGGAGGTCGTGGGTTCAGTCCCCGGCCGGGTCATACCAAAGACTGTATAAATGGGACCCACTGCCACCCTGCTTGACACATTAAGGGTTGGAATTGGGTGGTTAGATCACCCGAGCGTGGCGCCGCTGCTGCTCACCGCTCCCTCAGGGGATGGGTCAAATGCGGAGTACAAATTTCACACACTCAGGTGTGTGACAACCAGTGATACTTCAACTTAACTTTAACTTTACAATAAAATTTAATTCCTGAGAAAATTTCTGGTTCACACTCCATACCAGTAGGTGGCAGTAAAGCACAACTTCAGCTTCTTGCAAACTGCCATAAAAGTTCACAAGAAGAAGAAGAAAAAGTGAATCTGCGCCATTTGCTTGGGAATTTCAGTTAGATGGTGGCGAAGTCCAACTAACTGAAACTCCCAAGCAAATAGCGGGGTTTGACTACTTCTTCTTCTTCTTCTGCCATCAGGGTCCTAACCATCTGGTGACTAGGCCAGGACATACTGGAGCTTGACTCAGGAGAGTGACTCATGCTTGTCTCTGGAGACCGAACTGGCACTGGATGCATGGAGAGTGATGACAAACCCCAAAATACAGATCCTGGTGGTTAGAGATAAAGCTACCAGGAAAAAAAAAACAAAGAGGAAGGCTAAAAAGGAGTTATATGTGTGCAGTTAGAGAGGGCATGGAGGCAGTTGGAGTTAGGACAGAGGATGCAGAGGACAGAGTGAGATGGAGGAGGACAACTGACTGTGGAGAACCCTTAGGATGGAACAGCATATTAAAAAAGAAAAAGAAAGAGAACACTGGAATGCCTGCTGATGGCACTTAGATAAGATTTTCAGCAGCAATGCTGTGAAGTCCTTTGTGTATCACTCTGTACTGTTTACACTGGCTACTGGCCACATTTGAACTCCTTTTGTGTGTTTTATGCTGTCATCAGTCCATATGTGCTCAGAAAAATATGTATTTTACTTAAACATATATCATACATAATGTGAAAACAGAAAACCCTGGAATGAGCCTCATAAGAAGTCCATTAAAGCATTAGCCAAGGCAAACTGCAGACCTGATACACTACTGTGATAAAATTAAGTGCTGTAATGATAGTAAGCAGAGAAGTACATAACTGCACTTTAAATAATTAAGTACTTTACATATCAGCTTGGTCTAACCAGAGCTCTGCTAAGAGTGTCTGTTGTTGTTATTATAACTTGAGGTAGGTGATAGTAAAACTATAAAATCAGAAATGTAATTGTTTTTACCAGTAAAAAAACAACTACATTTTCATTACAATTCTTATAATGATTTTTAACAGTTGCTTTTCTAGCTTTAAGTTTGTAAGTTAGAATGTAATTTTCCATGACGTGAGATGTTTTTGCCTGATGAAATGGTTACTCCTGGAGAGGAGTTGTTGGACAACCTTGAAGGAAATTAGATGTTTTTCTAGTTGCTTGCACGCTCACACGCTGCAGCTCACACCACATAACTGCTGAAAACCCAGTTAGGGCCGGTTCTGGTCACACATAGCCTTTTACTGACACACACAGGGAAACGTCTCAGGGGACATAGTTAATTAGATAAAAATTACAGGCCCCCCGATTGTTCTTGGTCTCTCTTGGTATCACTCTGAAGGTGTGCTGAGCGGAGATCCGGTACCAGAGAGGTGAGTGACTCTGTCTGATTAACTGACTTTGTTGTTATATTGTTTTGATTAATAAATTTGAATAGTCTAAATTTAATGTCTGTTGAATTTTATTCTGGTCACCCCTGAAATAAAGAACTCAGAGTTGCACAGGACAAGGAAGTGGGGGCGCAACAGTAAGATAATAAACAGAGCATTCAACATTTTTCCAATTTGAAAAGAGCTCTGTACTATCTTTCTATACTCACCGGCCACTTCATTAGGTACAGCTGTCCATCTGCTCATTAACGCAAATATCGAATCAGCCAATCACATGGCAGCAACTCAATGCATTTAGGCATGGCCAAGACGACCTGCTGCAGATCAAACCGAGCATCAGAATGGGGAAGAAAGGTGATTTAAGTGACTTTGAACGTGGCATGGTTGTTGGTGCCAGACCGGCTGGTCTGAGTATTTCAGAAACTGCTGATCTACTGGGATGTTCATGAACAACCATCTCTAGGGTTTACAGAAAATGGTCCGAAAAAGAGAAAATATCCAGTGAGCAGCAGTTCTGTGGGCATAAATACTTTGTTGATGCCAGAGGTCAGAGGAGAATGGCCAGATTGGTTTGAGCTAATAGAACAGCAACAGTAGCTCAAATAACCACTCGTTACAACCCAGGTATGCAGAACAGCATCTCTGACCCACAATACGTAGAACCTTGAGGGTTCTACCTGAGTATTGTTGCTGACCATGTCCATCCCTTTATGACCACAGTGTACCCATCTTCTGATGGCTACTTCCAGCAGGATAACACACCATGTCATAAAGTGTGAATCATCTCAGACTGGTTTCTTGAAGACAACAATGAGTTCACTGTACTCGAATTGCCTCCACAGTCATCCGATCTCAATCCAATAGAGCAACTTTGGATGTGGTGAACGGGAGATTCACATCATGGATGTACAGCCGACAAATCTGCAGCAACTGCGTGATGCTATCATGTCAATATGGACCAGACTCTCTGAGGAATGTTTCCAGTACCTTGTTGAATTTTTGCCATGAAGGGTTAAGGCAGTTCTGAAGGCAAAAGTGGGTTTAACCTAGTACAAGCAAGGTGTACCTAATAAGGTGACCGGTGAGTGTATGTTTGTGTGTGTATGTGTGTGTACGTGTGTTAAAAATAACAGAGCATTTAGGCAAAATAACATTCCTGAACAGATCTAAATTAATTTAAGCAATTTTGCTAATTTGTGCAAAGTGCAGTGGACATTTAAAAAGTATGTTAGTACACTTAAGACAATAGGCTCTTTCACAAAAAAAACTTAGAGCCTGTACTTAAACGCCTTTTTCTTCCACCATGTCGCAGGGACTGTTCAATGTTTGCTACCTGTTTGTTTGTTTCTTTATGATCTGTTTTTCCCCAGAACACTGATGGTGACCTGACATGGTGACAAACTCTCTTTCTGTCCAGTTGAAAACCATGTAACCACGGCAGGTGTTTGTTATGTTCCACTACAACCAGCTCTTCAGAATGCTAGCTTGCTGTCTCTTATTTGAGTTGGAGGGAGCATTGAGCAAGCCATACCAAACACATCCTTCTGTCTTCAAAAATTCTTCACCAGACAAAATATGGACTTTATATTTCTCAGGGAAACATGGCAAATACAGCATAAGTTCATCCATCTAAATAAATATCTAATATCTAAATCTTTCATGTGTACCTTCCCCAAAGTAACATGAAACCTATGAGGCTCTTTTAGCTCTCAGCTTGGACAGCAGCGTCTCATTTCTCCGACACACTGTTTAGGCCAGGGGTCGGCAACCCAAAATGTTGAAAGAGCCATATTGGACCAAAAAAACAAAAAACAAATATGTCTGGAGCTGCAAAAAATTAAAGGCCTTATATAAGACTTATAATGAAGGCAACATATGCTGTATGTATCTATATTAGCTATATTAGCCTATCTGATATAGCTAATATAGCTGCTTCGGAGTCGGGCCAGCCGGGCCGGCCCTGCTTCGTGGGCGGCGCAAGCTTAGCTCCTGTTCACTCATTGGTCGTGGGTGTGACCAGATGCAAACATAAAGAGCGAAGGTAGTCACTCTCCCGTTTCCTCCCTCCCTCACTCCCTTCACACACCCCCAGCTCCACCATTCCCTCCTCCTCTGATGTTGTTTCCTCCCTCCCACTTTGTCTCATTAACATAGTTGAATTAGCTTAACCCATAACTATATCAACGTTAGCATAATTGAATTGGCTGAAACTTTAGTTGAATTAGCATTAGCAAAGGTATAGTTTATCTTAGTCTGTTCTGCTGAGGTTCTTAGATCATAGTTTAGCTTACTGTAGCTTATTATACCTAAGTTTGGTTTTCCTCAGTTTACTTTAATATGACTTAGTCAGTTTTATCCTGCCTTTGCTTGTTTAAACTTATTTTAGTTTGCTTGGCTAAGCTTATTTTATATTTTAGTTTAGCCTGTGTTTTTTATTTATTTATTTGTTTTTTTTACACTGACACTTTTAGTTGGCCTTTTATTAAAATGTTTTTAACTCTTACCTGTCCTTCGGTACTCTTATGCCTCTTTTACACAGACCCTAATTCAGAAGTCTCGCTCTACTCCACTCTACTCGGCTCGGCTCTTTAAAGAATGCATCGCGTTCACACCGGCCAGTTTGGTTGGTAGCAGAGGAACGCCTCCTCGTGTTGAGGGGGGCGGGGCCGCGGCGCAGGGGGTGCGATACAGAAACTTAGCGCAAGTTGTGTAAACAACGAAAGCGCTATGGACAACTTTAGCACTGTGTTGTTCCTGAGACTTCAGGAAGAGAGGCGCAGAGGAAGAAATGCTCTGGATGCCGCGATTGTTGCGCGGAGTAGGACAGCTGTTATCAGCTGGAGATTTCAGGCTTTACAGCACCTTCATCTGGGGGACAGACGGCATAAACGTTGCAGGGTAAGCTAACGCTGTTGTTTATATTCCTACCTTTGCTCTTTATGCTTGCATCTGGTAACACCCAGGACCAATGAGTGAACAGGAGCTAAGCTTGCGCCGCCCACAAAGCAGGGCCGGCCCGGCTGGCCCGACTCTGAAGCAGGTACCAAAGAAGTAGGGACAGAGTGCGAAAAAATGCAAACATAAACGCTCGCAGAGCGAGCCGAGTAGAGTGGAGCTGGGACCGTTAGGGTCCGTGTAAAAGGGGAATTAGTTAGCCTTCTGGTACCTTTAGTTTATCTTAGCTTTAATCATGTCTGATCTGTTTGGCTGAGGTTTTTAAATCCTAGTTTAGTTTATGTTATATCTTAGTTTGGTTTTACTCAATTTATCTTTAGTTTATCTTTAGTATGACTTAGTATGACTTGTGTCAGATAAGTTTTACTATGTACTTTTACGTCTTATTTAGTGTTGTGGTATTCTGTGAGTTTGCTTCCTGGTTTCCCGTTCCGGGTTCCTGATTGGTTGACAGACTAATCGTCTTTAGCTGCAACAGATCAAGATCATCACTGCTCCGGGTATTTAAGGTTGCGGTGAAAATCAGACCAATGCTGAAGCATTGCTTAAACCTTCTGCTTCCCAGAGTCTTCCTATTCTGTGGGTCACGCCGCCGTCTTTTAAGGACTTTCCCCCTGAGCCTCTCACTCGACCTGATTCGCTCGATACCTGTCTGCCTCCATCGGAAACCGACCTACCTGTGGAACGTGCACCTGTGAATACTCACCTCCGTGTCTGGAATCAACTTCGCTGGAAACAATCATCTGTAAATACTCACCACGGAATACCTTCGCCTCCCTCCTCAGTGCGGAGTTCGCCTCCTCTACCAGTAAGAACAGAACAATTCCATATCTGAAAGAACTGTCTCCCTGCTGGCTCCTCCGTATACTCACCCACCTTCCTCCTTTCCAGATCTGGCCCTGTTCCTTATCCTGCACTGTAAATAAAATCACTTACTTTATTTCGTTGTCTCCAGAGTTTATTTGTCGCCAAGTTGCTCACTTTTCACTATTTCTGTAAAACCTGATAGTATGCTTCAGCCAAACGACATGTCAAAGAGCATCTCTGGTGGTGGACAGACCGCGAATATGTTAGTAAATCATGACTTTCACTTAGACCAACATGAATCACTCCTCCAACAATTGTTTCAAATCCAACAAAATACTAATTCCCTGTTAGATAAAGTAACTCATCAAATAGTTTCCATAGATGACAAATTGGGGACGGTGTTGCCCTTGACTTTAGCCAGCTCACCTGTTGCCACCACTCCCCGATCCGATGCCTCTTATCCCGTCTGGAAACTCGATCTGAGGCCCTTGGAGTGTTTCGAGGGCGATACCGACCGCTGTGGGGGTTTTCTGTTACAATGCAGACTAACTTTTTCCCGATCACCGGAATATGGGAGTTTGACTGTCCAGTCTACATGTATTTTGTGACCCTGGAGAAGGCTTTTGACTGTGTTCCTTGAGGCATTCTGTGAGAGGGTGCTGAGGGAGTGCTGGGTACCAAAACTTGCAGCATCTGCTGGGGTGGTTCACAGCTGAGTATGAAGTGGCTGGGATAAGAATCAGCTTTTCTTAGTCTGAGGCCATAATTCTCAACCAGAAACAGGTGAAACGTTGTGGAGGAGAAGATAGTGCAGAAGTTCACCAGGCCTTGTTAGGAATGTCCAGTTGTTTTTGCCAGTTATGTCCGGATGTTTTGCCAGAACTTGGGAACAGTGGGAGGTGATAACAGGAGGATTCCTGGAACACAGGATTTGTCTGGTTCTTAGAATCCAGGAAACACACT
>NC_051442.1:24514590-24517220 GCF_001649575.2 Kryptolebias marmoratus
ACGTAAATGGTCAGAAGTATGCATAGTCATCATGCATTGATTTCTGTATAAATACGCCCTTTCTCAAAGATACTTTGGGATTTTGGGGCAAACTGATCAAGAGTAAATGTGTCAATAAAATCCCCCGTGCATTGGCTGGAATCCAACGACTGCGACTGTCATTTCGGTGTGCGACATACCTGGCTTTTCACCCACAACGTACCCTCCAGGTCAAAAATTAGTCTTTGCCTGAGATGGAGGCATTCAAGTATCTGGGGGGTCTTGCGGACGAGTAATAGTAATATAGAGCAGGAGATTGACCAACAAATCAGGGCCCCATCTGTTATAGCGAAGAAAGAATTGATCAAAAGGTGAACCTCTCTATTTACTGGTCCATCTAAGTTCTAATTACTTAGAATCATGACCAACCACGGATAAGTGGTAGAAGATAGACAAATGAAATGCACAATTCTTAAAAAATCTAGTTGGCTACTGACTCACCTGGGTTAACGTTCCAGATCTTTGCACTGAATCAAAACTCACAAGTCCAAGATCTCAACTAACCCAGATCTTAAATGTCCTCTGGCAGATTGCAACTAAGTCCCCAAGTCAGCGAATTCCCCAAAAATACAACAACAACAAAACAGCAGAATACTCCGGAAATGCTGCGGACTCAGACTAGTCAGGTCAAAGATTCTGGTAAAAAAACTTACTGGAGATGCTACTGACTCAGATGAGTTGGGTCACTAATTCAGCCCTTAACCCATAGTAATTTATTGGCTTTTTCATCTGGTACCACTGTTGTTGCCTATTGGGTCAAGTGACCATGACAATTTGATATTGACCATCCCCTCAAACTCTTTACCATTAACATACTCATATGACTGGTAGGAGAGTCCTCTTCCTAAACTCCCTTTCCTTAGCCCCAAAGATCAAGATTCTGAAAAAAAAGAAAAAAAAAAACGTGACAGGAGTAGTGTGAGGTGCCAAGATAATTAAGAGAGAAGGATTTATTTACAGAAAATCAGTAACGAGAACTTGTGGCACAAGATCTAGCGAGACAAAACCATCATCAGATTTTCTATCAAATGGACTACTGTCTTGTGGACCAAAAACCCCTGTCTTCTGACTTAGTCCCTTACAAAAAAATCCCACGAAATTCACGTGATCACATGTGATTCCCATTTTCCACATGTGGTTCACATAATCCCCCCCAAAAAATCACATATTTCCACATGTGATTCCCATTTTTCACATGTGATTCACATAATCCCCCAAAAAATCACGTTTTCACATGTGATTCACATGTGATTCACATGTGATTTTCGTGGGATTTTTTTGTAAGGGGTGTGGTGAAAAATATTACTGAAAATGTCTTCAACCATCGTTTTGAATAATTTCTGCAGTAGTAAACTTTGCAGACACCAGGACCATGTGGTCATCTCACTCAAGCTTTGTTGAGTGAGATGACAGCAATGGACTGAAAAAAGAGCATTTATTTTAGAAAGAACAGACTTAACACTGAGTTCACATGGTGGTTTTGTCAACTTTGAAGCTGAGAAAATTAGGCTTGAGCCTCTTAATAATCTGTTTGAGTTAAGAGGAAAAGAGTTGGTAAAACTCTGAGGTACAAAAATATCGAACTGTACTGTTCACTGAGTCCCCCACTGCTTTCTACACAAGTTGTTTAGTCATCTTTATGTTGATCAATATGAAAAATGTTTCTTTGTGATGAAAATGATAATAAAAAAACAGACAAAGAAATTTCTCTCTAATCATTCCTGAGAGTTTCCACAACCCAGATTCTTAGACTAATTTTCTTATTTTGGGGGTTTTCTCTTGAAATATTAGGGTGAAATGTTACCAGCTGTTTGTGTTTTTTACTGAGGGTTTGTTAGTTGTTTTGATAGCCTGTAGTAAAAAGTTTTCATTAAAAAGATGTAAAAAAAAAAAAAAACAACAACCCAGTGATAAGAAAGGAAGAAATAAGTGAATAAGTCTTAATTAAAAGAAAATCCAGTACATTTGTTTGTTTTCAATAATTATTAGTTATTGAGAAATGTTGATGTCATTTTTCTGTATGAATATTTTGACATAAGAAATCCAGGGGTGGAAATAAACCAGCCACTCAAATATTTTACCAGCCACTATATTTTGTTGTGACAAAAAGTTATTTCATATGATGATGAAGGTGGGTGGAAGCAGTTGTGGTGCCCTACAAGCTGAACAACACCTCTTTCTGGACACTGCATGGAAATAACTAGATTTTTCTTCTTTTATTTTAAACCATTAAAAGATGCATATCTGTATTTTGTTTTTGTTTTTTCTCTCTGCTCCTGGTGAAAGGCGGACGTGTTTCTTTTCTCTCTGTCTCTCTGACTTCTGTACTGCCCCCCCGCCTTGTTTTCGGAACTTCTTTTTTACATACTCTTCCAAACATTTTTGGAACTATGGATCTGGTCAGCTGGTCTCTCAATGCAATTGATCAAATTTTCTCGATGGGAAGGCTGACCAAAGGAGAGCCAGCTTGCCCTGAGAAGACATTCTTCGCTGGATACACATTGGATTCCTGGAAACGTTGGAATCCTGTTTGTCTATCGAGTCTGTCTGTGGAAGACGTGGAGGATCTTTACATATTTGGATTTCTGATA
>NC_051442.1:24519270-24543539 GCF_001649575.2 Kryptolebias marmoratus
ACGTAACAGCAGCAACTCGAGCACATTACTGCCCCCTATATGTCAAGAGGACAAATAACACCTTTTCTGTTCAAATTGCCAACCCGCCACAGTGGCGTGTGTGTTGATCAAATTCACCCGCCACTTCAAATATTTACCTGCATTTGGCCGGTGGTGGGTGCTAATTTCCACCCCTGAAGAAATCTGGAAAACATGGCAATTCTTTTAATTGATTTATTCCTTAATTTAACATTCTGTTCATTCAGTTTTTAATATTTTATATCAGTAACTAACAACAAACATCCCCCAACCTGACACCTACCCCAACAAACAAGTAGAAGGGGAAAAAAGAAAGAAAAAAAGAAATAAATAAGTAAACGGAATGGACTTTACTTATATAGCGCCTTTCTAGCCAACCAGGCCACTCAAAGTGCTTTACGGTATCTGCCCTCATTTACCCATCCACACACACATTCATACAGCACTGAATCTCCACAGAGCTATTCTGAATAACTCATTCTATAGAGTCTAATCAGTGATCAGATCACATTCATACACCAATGGGGCACACATCGGAGGCAGTGAGGGCTTCAGTGTCTTGTTCAGGGACACTTGCATGTTGAAGGGACATGTGGTGGACTCAAACCTCCAACTATATCATTGGAGGATTACCGCGCTAACCACTGATCCACAGACTCAAAATTATCTGACGTCCTATACCTTTAACACAGGACAGAAAGGGATTCCAGGTTGTTTCAAATGATCCACCTATTCCAGTTAAAACATTGGGAGCAAAATCTTCTCCAGTTACATTAGATGACGTAAGAAAAAAAATTCAGATCAGAATCTCTTCATGGAGGAAAAGCTCCATAATGTGAGTAATTTGCTGTAGCCTGTTGGCATTGTTCACACAGAGGAGATATTGTGTCAAATAGTGTTTTTTTAAGTATACCTTTAGTATAGTGAACTGTGCTTAGCACAGATTGGAGATCTGTGTACCCTCTTTAAATCCCATGTTTATCTCCCTTTTTCAACAACAATTTTCAACACAGTAGAAGTATTTGAATGGTTTAAAATATTTGAATATACTGTAAATAATAAAATCACTCCTCATCATTCCACCTAGAGCTTTGAAGCCAAGTGAAAAAAGCTGAAAGGAGAAAGACTGGAATATATTGAAATAGATATATAAGAACTGGGAATATATTCATTTTGACAGCATTAATTCTAGTAGATTAACCATTGTGTCAGCTATGTACACTTCAAGATAGACAAAACTTCAATTGAAAATCTTAAATGGTAGGTTATCAAGCAGATACTCTTTTGCCTTTCTGTTAACAGCAAAAATTTCACTTTAGCCAATAAATTTTACCAAATGTCTGAAGCAGCGGTTGGGAAAGAACATGACAGGTGAGATTAAAGAAGCAGGTCTTACTTTTTTCTAGAAAATATTGAAAAAAGAAAGATGTGGACCTTAATCAAGTATTTAATTTTGGCCATTGAAATGAGGATTCAGACAGCAAAAAGGCCATTCAGTGGAGTTGAGTAGCTAAAGCTTTTTTCTTAAGAATAAACAGTGTTAAAATCTTGCCTCGTTCTTATTGGAATATGTGTATCTTTACACCTTTAGTGAGAACTAATGTGAAATATAGATGTGTTTTCATTTTGGGAGTCTGATTGTGGAAGAGTTTTAGTGACGAGTTAAAAACCAGTTAATCAGTATTTGAGTTTAAAAAGTATTAAAATATAAATTTATTATGGGTTTTAATAAAAAGTGATTTATGTGTGAAGATTGTAAAACCTTTAAAATCTGAGAAATTATGTATTATGTCTTTCTTCTGTTCATTTTCTATTTGAAGTGGAATGAGCATAATTGAGCTTTAGCTTAAGCCTGTTCCTTTCTTGTTTCTTTTTTTTTTTCATCTCTTTTATGTAATTAACTCAATATATATATAAAAAAAAAACCAAAGTAACCTCATTCATTGATTTTCTTTTCAGGAAAAAAATGCAAAAATAAAAACAAAATTTAAAAAGTTATTTGAGGAAAGCATAAAATGTAAAACAATAGGCCTCTCAAATGGTAATGGAATGTTTAAATGAAAGGTTCAAGAATAACCTTCAGGATATTATACTCTTACATCTCTCTCTCTAAGGTGGTCAAACCCAGATCTTAAACAACAAGATGCTGAAACAAAGTAGTAAATTGAATTATTTTCTAACTATAATGGGGGAAAAAAAATCTGTTCTTTTTTAACCAGCTTGCTTAATACTTTAACGTATGTCAACAGACATTTAGAAATTAAACTGAAAATTATCAGTTTTAGAGCCACTGTTAATGTCAAGATGTGGTGAAAGCGTGGCGAACTAAATACGCACTCATCTTAAAATAAAAACTGATTTATTTAAATGAGCAAAACTAGAAAACAAAAGGCTGACGTGGCAGCAAAACAAACTATAACAAAAAATCCAAAACGGCAAGGCAAGACAGGGCAAGGTGTAACCAGAGACAAACAACAAACCAGACGTACCAGAGACAATGAACAATGAACCAGCAGGGTAGTGGAAAAAGTGACCGGGTTTTAAAGACAGGGGGAAATCAGTAGAAGTGGACACAGGTGAGTGATGAGGATTGTAGACAGGTGGAGAAGGGCGTGACAGGAAAGCAGGAGCAGACTGAGGGCAAGTGGGTAATGAAAAACAAAGACAAGAACTAAACCAAAACCCAGAAGACAAATACAAAAATCCCTAAAAACAAGACAAACCAAAAACCAAAAACAAAACTCATGAACTCATTACAGTTAAGCCAAAATGTTGCCAACCTCATCACCAGACACCACAGTTGACTACATAAGATACTTAAAGCAATAAATGCTGCTGGTTTACATGTTTCCTTTATTATACAGAGTGACTTCATTAGCCAGCAGTCCATTATGGAGGAAGAGTTCAAACAAACAAACAAACAAAGGGTTTACTGGCAAATTGTACCATCAGGGACTCCAGAACTCTCTGCTGTAATTATCCAGCATTCAGTTTACTCTCACACACTGTTCCACTTATCTGCTGCCTCAACAAATGTCCCATAGTAATCCTGAATCTGGGTCAGTACCAGCTGTATCAATAGTGCCATATGCACTTTAAATTAGTCTGGGTGGATGCTAATCAATGGCACACCATTGTCAGGCCTCTACAGCCACCCCTGGCCCTTGTTGATGAAAACTGATTCAGTGGAATAAAAACTGAGGGAGAGGAGAAACTCCTTGAGTGTGAATATGACAAGACCAGGACAGGTTTATTCATATATTCTAGGCCAGCATGCATCATTATGAGGGGAATCAAATAAAAAAACAAGCACACAAAAGAAATGGGTGACTTTCTGAAGTGAGCTAATTACTTATCTGGAATAAATTATATATATACAATCAAACTTGTTTGTACTCTTTTGTTAAAAAAACAAAACAAAACACAAATGTCACTAAGTTGAAAACTGACAAAAATAATAATAAGAAAAGAATTACTAAATATCAATTGCTTTGAATTTTGGTTTACCAGAAGAAAAGACAAAAAGAAAAACAATTGAATAAAACTGGCTTCAACAAAAACATTGGTACCCCTAGAAAAAAGAAAATAATAATAATTTGACCATAGGGACATATTAAACTAAAGTATGTTCTGTAATGTGTATCACAGATTTCTTCAACCTTGTAACCAGTCAGTCTGCCTATTTAAATTATGAAAAGTAGTTACACTGATCACTGAGCCCAGAAAGCTTAGTATATTGTTGTTTCAGGAGCTTAGAAAGAAAATTACTGGCATCATGGTAAAGGTGAAGGCAATAAGACCATCTCCAAGTACCTCGTTGTTTCTGTGACTATAGCTGCACATATTATTCAGAAGTTTAAGTTTCACAGAACAGTAGCCAACCACCCTGAATGTGACTGCAAGAGGAAAATAGATAACAAATTGAAGAGGCAGATAAAACAAATGATAACCAAACAGTTCAGAGCAACTTCCAAATCAGTGTTACATTGTACTATCAGTCACTGTTTGAGCCAAAGTGGACATCAATTCATAAAAAACAAGATTGGAATTTGGCAAAATGCAGATTGACAAGCTACAAAGCTTCTGGGAGAATGTCCTTTGGATAGATGAGACAAAACTGAAGCTTTTAGGCAACAAGTTCCATCAGCTCTATGTTCACAGATCAAAAAAACATACAAACCCTGATCTAATTTAAGTGAGTAAGCTTTATTTATATAGCACATTTCACAGACAGCAACGTCACAACATGCTGAACAAAGAGCAACATAACAAAATAGTAAAACCATACCTAAAAACATTAAACCAACACCTAACTAAAAACCTGTCTGAATAAAAATGTCTTAAGATGTTTCCTAAAAGAGACCGTGGAGTCTAAGCAACGCAGCGACAGGGGGAGAGCGTTCCAGAGCCTGGGGGCAACCACTTGAAACGCTCTGTCATCACCAGGATGGACAGAAAGGCTTCAGAAGAGCCGAGATATATTTGGGAGACCATGAAGTGCCCTGAAAGTTAAAACCAAAATTTTGAAATGGAGCCTCAAATTTACAGGGAGCCAGTGCAGAGAGGCCAGAACAGGAGTTATGTGAGCTCTTCTAAGGGTCTTAGTTAGTAACTTTACTGCAGCGTTTTGCACAGACTGAAGGCGCGCCAAGGAGGCTTTACTTAAACACGTAAAAAGACTGTTACAGTAATCTAAACGAGAAGAAATAAAAACATGAACAATCATCAGCTTAGAAATATTTCTCAAATGAAAAAAAAAACAGTTGCAAATTAACGTTTTACAATGAGCGCCAAAAACAACACCCAAATTTCTGAGGTTATTATTTACTGAAGGAGTTAAAAAAGGAAGATGCTGCCAGATTACAGGGATTTTATCCTCAGGGGCTATAACAAGAGTCTCAGTCTTATTTGCATTTAACTGCAGGTAATTATCGTTCAAATTTTGATTTCTGACAGACAACTGTCAAATTCAGACAGTTTGTAGAGCTCAGATTATCAAAAGGAACAGTACAACGGAATATCATCAGCATATAGATGATAAGATACATTACTGTAACTTTTTAAGATGTCTCTTATGGGATAAAGATACAATAGGAAGAGGATAGGGCCCAAAACGGAACCTCGGGGTACCCCGCAGGACAGCGGTGCAACAGAGTAAGCCTGATTCATAAAAACAGTGAAAGACCTTTCAGATAAATAAGAAATGAACCAATTTAAAACAGAGCCAGAGATACCAAACAAATCTTCCAGTCTGCTAATAAGAACAATGTGATCCACAGTGTCAAAAGCTGAAGTTAGGTCCAATAAAACCAGCACAGAGTAGTTTCTAGAGTCATCTGCCATCAACAAGTCACTGAAACTTTTAATAACGCTGTTTCAGTGAAGTGTAATTTGCAAAAACCAGACTGAAAAGTGTCCAAAATGTCATTTGCCTCTAAGAAGCTACTCAATTGTTTTGCTACAACCTTCTCAAGGATCTTTGATAGAATTGGTAGTTTGGAGATAGGTCTGTAGTTTTCAGGTAGAGAAGTCCAAATTAGTTTTTTTTTTAACAGAGGACAGACAACAACAGTTTTGAAACAGCGGGGTACAGAGCCAGAACAAAGAGATAAATTAATCAGTTTTACAAAACTGGAGCCAAAGCAGTTGAAAATATCTTTAAAAAAAAGATGAAGACATCAAAGGGACTGGAAGACAGTTTTATTTGACGCAAAAGTTCTGTGATGTCTTGAATTGACACGGGGTGAAAAAGGACCAAGTATCAGTGGACAGAGGACAAGGGACCAGACAGTGCAAGGGTGCTGTCCCTTCCACACCTACCAAATATTATACTGCATACAATTGACCATTGTTGTGGACCAGATATCGATCAATCGCAGAAGGTTTGGTCAAACTTTGAGGCCTGGCTACGCCCCTTCAGCATGCACGAAAACTCACCATTTTGATAACTTCTGCTCACCCATGCCATATGAAAAAACTAGCCAAGTTTGAAACTGATTGATTAAAATCCCTAGGAGTTTGATCAAATGTGGAGGCTATAAATTTCCAAAATGGGGTAAAAATCCGACAATTGATCCAAGATGGCCGACTACCTGCTTGGTACAAAGCATTGATGCAGGACACTTTTCTGTAGCTCTTAAGGAGTTCTACAACTACATGCTTCTACTTTAAATTAGGGTCAATACGGAGGGAATTTTGAAAGTTTCCATGGGGCACTGTTGAGCAGGTCGTGGTGCGACATTTACAAAACCAAAAAAACATGTATATTTCATGCACGACTGATGTATGCACAAACTTTGGTGACTTTTAGATTATGTTTAGGCCTCCAAATAGCCAATTTATTTTAGCTACAAAAAATAATAATAAACATAAGGAATACAATAGGCCTTTGCAGCACTTAGCTGCTCGGGCCTAACCAGACAGCACATTAGAGTGACAATGAACCAGTGAGTAAGTAAGGAAGATGCTTCTCCTCCATTCCTAGGGCATTTTCTCACTCTCAAAATTTTCACTGACTAATCAAGTCAAAAATCTCACTGCAATCTATCTCTCTTAGACATTTTCAAACCCACTGGTATGCCATCTGGTTCAACTGACTTTCCCTTTTTCATCTTCTCCAAAGCTTTCTGAACTTCATCCTCACTAATCTTTTCCACTTCCTTGTCCACAGTTTCTATAACATCTACTCTTCCTTCCCTTTCATTCTTTTCATTCATTAGATCCTCAAAGTACTTTATCTTCTCATCACACTCTCCTCATGTGTTAGAACATTACCATTTCTATATTTAACAGGTCTAACCTGCTGCTCCTTTCCAGCCTGATCCCTTTCTCTTCCCAGTCGATACTAGTCTTTTTCTACCTCTTTAGTGTCCAGCCTCTTGTACAACTCATCATAAACCTTCTGTTTTGCCTTTGCTACCTCCCTCCTTGTTCTATGTTGCATCTCCCTATATTCCTGTCTCCTCTCTTCAGTCCTCTCACTGTCCCATTTCTTCCTGGCTCACCTCTTCCTCTGGATATCTTCCTGCACTTCACTATTCCACCACCAGGTCTCCTTATTATCTTTTCTCTGTTCAGATGCCAACACTGAGGAACCTTCCTACCTGCCTCTGTAATCACTGTGGCAGTAGTAGCCCAGTCATCTGAAAAGTCTTTTTTACTACCCAGAGCCTTTAACAGCTCTTTTCTGAAGTCACAACATTCTTTCTTCTTTAACTTCCACCATTTGGTCTTCTCTGCCTTTACTCTTGTCCTTTTCTTCACCCCAACAGTCATCCTCCACACCACCATCTGATGTCTGGCCACACTCTCCCTGCCACAACCTTACAGTCTGTAATCTCCCTCAGGTTACCTCTTCTACACAGAATGTAGTCTACCTGCATACTCCTGCCTCCACTCTTATAGGTCACCCTGTGTTTTGGAAATAAGTGTTGACTACAGCCATTTCCATTATCTTGACAAATTCCACAACCATCAGTCCTTCTTGTTTGTCAACAGCACCAGTGGCGGTTGTTGTTAACCCAGGCCTCGATTGATCCGGTATGGTGTCGCTTGGATGAACTTGCATGTTAGTTTTGGCAAAAGTGTTTTATGCCAGATGCCTTTCCTGACATAACCCTCACCATTTACCCGGGCTTGGGACCAGCATAAGAGATATAATGGTTTGTTTTCCCTAGTGGCTGGTTTCATTTCACAATTAAATAATAAATTAAATTTAAAAAACCTAACTGTGCGGTTTATATAAACATTATTTTCTTTTTCTGATAAATTTAATTCCTTAAATACATCGTTATATATAGTATTTTCCTGGTGATTAGGCTGTAGCTGGAGGGAAGAACAATGTTGTGTGAAATAGAAATCTTGAACGAGTAATGATAGAAAGAGCGTAAATAGCATTAACATGGAGTTCATTCCTCATACAATCTGTTTTGATGTAGCTGTTGTTTGATGTAACCCACTGATTCATTTCTCCTCACCTTAATGGTCTTAAAACTTCTTTTGTAAAATGGGCTAGTATGTGCTGCTGTTTTAATTTCAAGCCTATTAAAATGATGAATGAAACTGAGGGTGAGTAATAAAGGGTAGAATTAGCATGTGAAGACAATCCTCAGTGAAATACCTGCAGCAGAGAGCAGCTTCATACAAGCACTGTGATTCAATGTTTACCTGTTTCTCATTAAGAAATAACCCATTCCACACTTATGATTTTGCAATGATTGAAGTGAGCCCAGAATAACTTATGACGTTTTCTTGTAATAATTAATAAAAAAAAAATATTTATTTTGATTATCTAATTAATCTCTTAAGCACTAAATCTACCTTATCATTTTTAAATAATGTGACTTTTGTTACTTAGGGATAAAGGGAAATAATTTTTTCCTTAAGCTTAAATTCAGAAAGCATCATTCTATGGGTGTGCTTCCTAACTGAATTGGAAAACAGTTGTGAACACTTGTGAAAATAATTATTTGTAACACCATAAAAGTAATAATTAAGCATAAGCATTGAAGCACACTTATTCTGTTTACAAGTTTTGTCAGTTTTCACACCTAGCAGCTTAAAAAAACAAAGAAAAATACATGCAAATTTATTTCAAATTGTGAACTTTTGTGCTATGACTTGTGTAGCAGTACATTGTAAGATCAGGACAAAATGTGCAAAACATACACAACAATAGAATCTAGAAAAAATTTGTTAAAAGACAAACAACAAACAGTCTTCTTTGGAGCTCTGCAAAACTGGCAAACTTCACAGCAGAGGCATTGATTTATCAAGTTTATCTTTACATTTCTTATTCAGTTCATATAATAAAATATAGTTGTTGTTTTTTTCTTAGTTGTAGGTAGTAGTTGCATGTTATACTTGCCCCAATTTTTTTACATGGAATGTAGTATTTTGACTTCAAGCTCAGATTCTCTACCAGAGGCCTGGAAGCATGAGGTTTCTGCTCAGTATCTTAGTTGTTCCTAGGACATTGCTCTTCTGGACAGAGGCCTTTGAAGTTGGGTCTGCTTGTTCCTCCTTTTCCACAATTGGATTTATGCTGCCTGAGACATTAACTTAGCATTTTGTCATAGGAAACTTTATATTTGATGTACTCCAGGAACTTAGTTGTTTCATCTTGTATAGTGGCTCTGATGCTTACTTGTCTTCTACCTGCCTCCTTGCTCTTAGTGTACACTCTCAGGGTGCTGGGCTTTGGGTGAAACCCTCTGTGAATTGTGAAGAGCATCCTTGTCTTGATGTCAGTGGGACAGTCTCCTCTTTTTGCCAGGCTGTTATACCAGCAGGGTATCTGATGACTGGCAGTGCAAATGTGTTCATGGCTTGGACTTTGTTCATACCATTCAGGTGGCTCTTCGGGACCTGGCTTACTCTTTGTAGATACTTGGTTGCAGCTGACTTTCTTGTAGTCTTATCATGGTAGCCATACGCCTGTGGGATTCCAAGGTGTCCTGTATTGGGAGGTCTGTCCTAAACATTTGAAATATTGCCTTTATATTAGTTCAACATCTTCAGTTTGGCCACCTTGCCTTTTTTGGATAACATTCAGTCACAATTAACCAGCCTGAATGACATTCGAATGTCCTTGCTTTATATCCTGGTGTAGTGAATCAGTAAATCGATGTCTCGCAAAGGTATACGCCACACTTGATGCTGACTTGTGCAGTTGACTTTGAATTGGCCTTTAGAGTCATCTTCACATATGAGTTCTTGCTGAAGGCTCCTAATCAATCCCTCCAGGATTTCGTAGGCATCAGGCAAAATGCCTGATTTCGTGGGGCATTTTCCTAAAAGTTACGATGAAAAGTTGCAATTTTTTTTTACTAAAATCAATAAAAAACATAACTTTTAATATATAAAACAAAAATACTTCCTAGTTTTGTAAGATAATTACCAGCAAACATTGACATTCTCAAAAGGTGCTTTATTTGAGAACTTTGATAGCTTCTAAACTGACATTCATGAGCCTTTCTGGATTGTCCCTTGTCTGCAGCTCTCCTCACATGTTTTGCAGACACAAAGTGTTTGTCGATGCGTTTATGTTCCATGATTACACTGCAGGACGTGCAAAACAGCTGCAGCTGGGGAGGAAACTGGTTTGCGACCGCAGTGAAGTTAGTTTTAAGTTGGATATTGGATATTCGCGCTGCGTGGAGTTAGCGGCGTCTAGCTCACGGCTGACCCGAAACAGGAACGCTAATGTCGGACAGCTTTTTATGAGGTCAGGGTTAGCTAACCTTACTGAAGACATGGCCATAATGGTAGACAAAGGATTCCTCATCTCTGACTGTGTGAAGTGCAAGGTGTACTGTCCACCTCTTCTCACCAAAAAAACGTCAGATGCCAGCTCAAAATGTCCTCCAGACACAGAAAATTGCACGTCTGCGAGTGCACGTTGAGCGTGTAATTCGAAGGGTTAAAGAAAACAAACTATTCAATTTGGTTATCCCTTTATCTATTGTTGGAACTATTAATAAACTTTTTATAGTGGCTTGCCTGCTAGTCAATTATCAAAATAAACATCTTGTCAGGGCATGGGCTAAGAATGAAAGAATGTGTAGTTCACTTGAACCTAGAAAAGAGATGAGCTCAGAGATCATCTATAAACATATTACAAAAGTTGACTTTTACTGCAAAGCCCTTTTCCCTTGTTCAGTATGTTTTTCAGATGGACATAATTGTGGTGATTTGGCTTTTTTCTGGGTTTTGTTTCTGTTTTATTTTTATTTTAGTTCTTTGGTTTGTGTTTTTGTTTTGTTTCTATTCTGTTATTTGGTTGTATTTGCCTTTTGTTTTTGTCTCATGTTCATGGTTTCATTTCACTCTTCCCCAGTCACTCACTTGCCTGTCAGCCACGCCCATATACACCTGTCCTGACTCTGTAATCATTCCACCTGTTCCCACTCACCTCGTTATCCTCAGTGTTAAAAACCTGGTCACTCTTTCCATACCTCGCTGGTCCATTGTTTGTTTGTTTGTAGATGTTTGCGTTCTGTCTGTTTCTGTCCTGCCCGTTCCCAGTCCTGTGTCTGTTCGTATTTCTGTTTCTTGTTTTAGTTTGTTTTTATTTGTTTGCTGCCACGTCAGCCTTTTGTTTTGTTTGTTCTTTAGTTAATAAATTAGTTTCCTTTTAAAATGAGTCTGCGCACTGGGTTCGTCTCCGTCATCTCCACCCAACATGACAATAATGTCTACCGATGAAATGAGTTATCACAGAAGTAGTTAAATGTATTTTTATTATGTACTGACTGCATGTTATCAAATTTCATGAATAAATCTGAAGGCAAATAAACATTTCTTAATACATTTGTTTTTATATAAACTTTGTAACAAAGCTAGATCCAAACTATATTACAGGACAATGCTGAAAGTGCAAAAGGTTTTGAGACTATTACAAAAGCAGAATCTCACATATGTGCTGCCCGTCTCATTGAGAGGTACTTCTGCATGTAAATGTTAAAATAGAAGTGGTCAGATTTTTGTCTGATTATTTTTTGAACTTCCATATCTTGATCCAGTTGTTGCACAAAGAAATCCTCTGCCCAAACAAAGAAGTCACACCACATAAGACCAGTAATAAGAAGTTGGCCTTGTACCTGCCAGTAATAAGGATGTTTTTTTAATTTGAAAATCTCATCTGTGATCTGCAAGTACTTGCAGTCAACATAACTTTTCACATTTGGACATTTAATTTCAACCAAGCCAAATGATGGGGTCTCCCTGGGGTCAAAAACAAGGCCATCGGGGGAGGCACCTAACTACGGGGCCTCAGGGTGAATTACTAGTCCACAAGGTGAATAATTCACTATATAATGGTGGGTGTATTCTTTTGCTGCCTGAAACTCCATGTCAGAACCTCTCCGCATTTCGGCAGTTTCTTTGGTACCCCTGATTATTCGCTCTGCAAGAGATTCAGCAGTACGGTGACCTCTCACATGACACACCTCCCTAAATCTTGAAGAGGTTATTCTTGATTGTCGCAGCATGTGCCACTCATGAACATAGCTCTGGGCTCGTGTTGATGTCTCAAATTTGTGAGCCATATCTAAGGATAACTGCAAACTCTGCAAACTCTGCAAATGAAAATCAGTGCATACCCAGATACACTCTGCTGGTGACAGATGATGAGTAAAAAGTGGAAGAGAAGGAGGAGGTGGAGCATGCTGATGTAACTCTATGCATCGGGTTAAGAGTTTGGGCTGCTGATAGGACAGCACATTTCCTTTTTGCACCAGTCCAAATTCAGAATCCACAAGAGGCTTCTCCACACTCATCCCCATGGTTGTCACCAGTGGCTTTTCCAGTGGATCCAAATCACTGTATGCCTCTGCCACTCGAAGCACAGACAGGTCAGGAAGAGGGCCAGTCATTCCCCTGAAGAGGGTACTCCTTTGAATGAAATATCACACAGATGTAATTAACTCAGCGCTAAAAAATATAAGGCAGCAAGACATAAAAATGTTTTATCAGCATTATTTACCATAATCCTCCTTGACACAGTGGGCCATGTACAGGCTTTACTACAACCATCTTGCCAACTGGACCTGGTTTCACACCCTGTGGAATACAGAACCAGAGTCTTTGTGCTTATAACAGTCTTCATCATGTGATCAAGGGTGAATGGCAAGTACAACTTAAATTGTAATGGAGAGAAAATATATATATAACAACTGCAAAAATACAATGAACGTAGCCCAAAATTAGTTGTTAAGCTTTACTGCAGCAAAGACATCTCACTGAATTATCATGAACAAAACATGTCATACATGTGCAGAGCTTTACAACCTACAGCCGTTCGAGGTTTGTGCCATTGCTGTTCTGATTCAGTACAGCTGTGAACAGGAGGAATGAGTGGCACACTGAGTTGGGAGAAGTGGGCCGTCTGGAACAGCAGAGCCACTGTATGGTTACACATAGCAGTACCAGCCACACAGGAACAACTGCATGTCACCATGATAACAGGCACTGCATCTCTGAGGACTACCTGTTGAGAGATCATTTTAAGTCATTACATTTTGTTAAGGCTTTCAAACTATTGGCACGAAATGGAGTGCCCTCCTTAAAACAGATAAAAATTCTGTGTTCAAATGGAACTCGTGTTTACAGCGCAGGAAATCATTTACAGTCATAATCAATAAATTAGAATATTCAATTCAATTCAAATTCAAATATACTTTATTGATCCCAAAAGGGAAATTAGATGAAAGGCTTTCTGATTAGGCTTGTTTGTCAGATTGATCAGTTTGCCATGTTAATCTGATATATTATTTTTATCTTTCATCAGCTGTAAACACAAAATCATAACAGAAATAAAGGCTTTATTGCAAAAATAAATTAATGTATATAATGTATTTTAATTAGTGGATTAAGCTACTGGAGTAAATGAACTTTTGAATAATACTCATTTGTTGAATATGGCTGTACATTAGGTGAGGAACTGATTTTTACAAAGGTTTACCATCGGAAGTCGTTCAGTAAGTGAAACTTTATGTAGTAGCTTTCAAGCTGTAAAGATTACAAACTGCTTCACAATCAACATCAAAACAAGGCATGTGGAACTGGTCTTATTTGAATGTTATGTTAGAAAGATGATAAATGAAAAAAAGAGGAGAGGGCTGTAAACACAATCCCATTTGAGCTTGACACAAAATCCTTCCAAATTAACAGAACAGAGGCCTTATGGAACATGGCCATATTTTTCTACATGCAATAAATTTGAACCTGAACAGTCAGCTGAACTCAAACTGTGACACATTACCAGTGCTGCTCTACTTTAAACTTTGAGGTTTGTCATTTTTCTTCATGGATCTGAAGCAAAAAGCCCGAACCGCAACCTCTCCTGTTACCTGGTCTCTGTTTGACACTAACAACAGCAAACACACATTAAAGCAATATGCACTTAGACATAAACATAAGATGTTAGGTTAAACATTGTCCGCTTGAATGACTAAGAATGTTCAGAAATTTAATTAGCACATTTTTATATAAACAACGTCCGGGAATAATGTCTACTAGCACAGGCTAAAGCTAAAGTTAGCCACAAAGTTTAAGCAAAGTAAGACTCACCTTCGTATCTGTGGATGTAAGATGATGCATACATCTTAAAGCCTTTCTCTAATTTACTCGTTGGTGGTTTGGATGATGATTTACAAATGCGGTGGATATCATTAATCGTCAGCTTGAGCAAGCCATGCAAACACCTTGTGTAAAATGCCATTTTCAGTACACTGGAAGTGCCGCATATCCCTGAACGAGGAAGTTGACGTGCAAAGAGCAAATTGGAGTCCCATCAGCTTTTTATGGATATTTTCTGCTTTATTTTAGCTAGCTCTTGATTTACCGGTCGATCTACGTTCCTACCCTCATCTATGGTCACGAGCTTTGGGTAGTGATCGAAAGAACGAGATCGCGAATACAAGCGGCTGAAATGAGTTTCCTCCGCAGGGTGTCTGGGCTCTCCCTTAGAGATAGGGTGAGAAGCTCGGTCATCCGGGAGGGACTCAGAGTAGAGCCGCTGCTCCTCCACATCGAGAGGAGCCAGAGGTGGCTCGGGCATCTGGTGAGGATGCCTCCTGGACGCCTCCCTGGTGAGGTGTTCCGGGCACGTCCCACCGGGAGGAGGCCCAGAGGAAGACCCAGGACACGCTGGAGGGACTATGTTTCTCGGCTGGCCTGGGAACGCCTTGGGATTCCCCTGGAGGAGCTGGCCCAAGTGGCTGGGGAGAGGGAAGTCTGGGTCTCCCTGCTTAGGCTGCTGCCCCCGTGACCAGACCCCGGATAAGCGGAAGAAGATGGATGGATGGATGGATGGATGGATGGATGGATGGATGGATGGATGGATGGGTGAAATTTTTGCTAGTTTAACATTTCCTCTCAAGACCTGTAAATGACAGTACAATTCAAATCTAAATCCAGACACGCTGTACCACACCCTGATTGTGTGCAATTCACCTTGTTTATTTTCAGCAGCAATGTCTCTGATGTCATGTCTGATTTAGGATATGTGACAACATGAGCTTTTGTCAGACACCGCTGTCATTTTATTGCTTCACAAAAATCTGCACTTGATTTGTTTTATTAGCAACAATTTTGATGAAAATTGTAATCTTATCATAATAAAAAATGACCAATGACAAAATGCAGTTAAAACATGTTTTACAAGAAATATTTGTTTAAAAAAACACAGCATTCCAAGAAAAACACTTGCTACCCACTGTAAAATTTGGTGGAGGTTCCATCATGCTTTGGGCCTGCGTGGCCAATGCCGGCACTGGGAGTCTTGTTAAAGTTGAGGGTCGCATGGATTCCACTCAATATCAGCAGATTCTTAAGAATAATGTTCAAGAATCAGTTACGAAGTTGAAGTTACGCCGAGAATGGATATTTCAGCAAGCCAATGATCCAAAACACTGCTCCAAATCTACTCAGGCATTCATGCAGAGGAACAATTACAGTGTTCTGGAATGGCCATCCCAGTCCCCAGACCTGAATATCATTGAACATCTGTGGGATGATTTGAAACGGGCCGTCCATGCTTAGCGACCATCACACTTAACTGAACTGGAATTGTTTTGCAAAGAAGAATGGTCAAAAATACCTTCATCCAGGATCCAGGAACTCGTTAAAAGCTACAGGAAGTGACTAGAGGCTGTTATTTTGGCAAAAGGAGGATCTACTAAATATTAAGTCACTTTTCTGTTGAGGTGCCCACATTTTTGCACCTGTCAAATTTTGTGTTAATGCATACTGCACATTTTCTTTTAGTCCAATAAACCTCATTTCAATACTGAAATATTACTGTCCATAAGTTATTGGTTGTATCAAACTGAAATGGCTATTGCAAGTACCCAAATATTTAGAGATAAAAATAATTAAGATTAATAGGGGTGCCCAAACTTTTTCATATGACTGTATTTACACATTTACATATACATACACACATTTACATACATAGATACATACAAAAGGTGTGTTCATGTTATCTGGGTGCATGTCTGGTAGTTAGCCACCTGGAGATGCACAGTTTAAAAAAGTGCCGTGAACAGTAAAAGGCCCGCCATCTACAGCACCCAAGAGCAGAAAGGACAGGTGGATCCAGCCCATGAAGGCAGCAGCAGTCCCAGGCAAACAGACAACAGGCACCACTCCAAGGCAGCTGTGCGTTCGCACGGAGATAAGTTGCCAGCGAAGCCCAGGGCCAGCAGCCCCCAGGACAAAGAGGTACGGGGAAAGACTCAGGGCACCTGCCCCCCCACCCAGCCATGCTGCCACCTCCCGCCACGCAGGCTAAGACCCCCCAACGGCCTGGCGCCCTCACCAGCCCCCAGCAGAGACCTCCCATCACCAAGCAGGAGAGGCCCCTGCAGAGCCCCCAACACACCGGGCAGGCACCAGTCCACCGCAGCAGCCGGAACCCAGAAGGACCCAGGTGAAAGGGCATATAGCCAACCCCCTTTGATGGGCCAACCCCCTGAGAGGTCTAGAGTGAGGGAATGCCAATCGGAGCCCAGCGCAGCCCCCGGGACCCCAGCCAAACCGTAGGAGCCATAGACCACCCGGTGGGAGCCCACCACTCCGGGACATGGCCCGGGCACCCACACGAACAACCCCACACCAAGGGGGCAGCAACCTGCAGGCAGCCCCCCAATGACGTTGTCAGAGATCCCCAGCCACTCCCAAAACCCCAGCCCCTTCTGAACCAGTGCAGGCACCTGGACGGGAGCAAGAAGGAGAAACCACACCCCCCAAGCCCAGCCCATGCCCTCCCCCGTGTGTCTGTGGTGTGTCTGTGGTAGTGTGAAATGTTGTTATGGGTGCAGTTGTGTAAGTCTAAAGGTGCATTAAAATGCGGTCAGTGGGGCCCCACTGCTTGCAGACAGCAAGACCCTCCCCAACCCTGAAACCCTAAGTGTGTAATGCATTAAAATAGAGGTGCAGGGCGGGGCCAAGCATGGCAAGGGGAGGGCACTACCTGGTGCTCCCCCCATGCCTGCAAGGCTCTCCGCCCCACACATCAAGACCCTACTGATGAGTTGTGTTGCATGTGTTGGGAGGAAGGGGATGAGCACCAACACCCCTGCCCACACCTTCCGGCCCCTCGGGTCCCAGCCACCGCGGCCCCAGACCCGCTCGCCGGAACAGGGACACAGGGGAGACCATGCAAGTCACACAACCTGAGCTAGAACCTGCAGCCTTAGGAATACAAGGCAGCAGCACTTACCACCGAGCTACCGCAGCCCCAAACCAACTACATAGTCGTGTTCAAAATTTAAATGGTGCTGCCAGTTGCCAAGTATCTGCTTGTCAAAGTGATTTATGAGGAACCATTTGCTGCATAGGTTAAATGGTAACACCAGGAGTCAGTAGTCAGAAAACAGAGGTTTATTGTTCTAAGCTTCTTTGTGCAACATGCTTTACAGTCCGGCTTTGTATCATTTGAAATACCTTTTGTCAACGTACCTATTTTTGATTTATATATGTTTTAATCACTGAAAGTGAATTTTGTTTTCCATGATTTAATCTTTTGGTGGAAATAGGGACATGTAAAAAAATGTTATATTCACTTTTAACATACAGACATTGACAAATTTATTTGTACCCTTTTGTTAAAGAAAGAAAACCCCTCAAAATTAACTGAAATACCTTGAAATTGACTGACTGTTGTAATAAGAAAAAAAGGAAAGCCAGCTAATAGAAATTAGTCATTGCATTTTCATTTGGGTTCCACTGAATTATTGACAGAAAAAAAAATAACTAATGAAAATGGCCTTTCCAAAAGAGATGGTACCTTTACTTTAGCATTTTGTTGCACAACCTTTTGAGGCAATTACTACAATCAAGTGATTTCTGTACCTCTCTCTGAGACTTCTGCATCTGCCAACAGGTATTTCGGCCCACTCCTCATAAGCAAACTGCTCCAGGTGTCTCTGGTATGTATGCTGCCCTCTCCAAACTGCTGGTTTCAGCTCCTTCCACAGATGTTTAACAGAAATTCCCTCTTCAACACATTCATTTGCCTTGAATGAACTGATTTTGAAGGAGTCTCTTGACTTTATGTTTTTAACTGAAACGTGGCAGCAAAGCTTGGATTTTATTCATCTGCAGAAACTCTGCCCAGGAAATTTTTCTGTGCTTGCCACACCCAGGAAAGTGTGCCAAGGTGTCTTCAATGTGTCTTTAAGTCCTGATCCAGCTCCTCCTAATTTTCTGATCCAAAGGCGTATCTTAAATGATCACACTCCTGAAGCTCTTTTTGATTCTGCCTCTTTAGATTTTAATATCATGAGTGTGGATTCATTTGCTTATTCACTGTATGGAAATTTTAGGACACTATTTTACCTGTAAAACTGAGTACTGTTCAGCGCTCAAGATGTCCTTGGATTAATAAGGAAATTCTTAGCATGAGGAGAGTTTGCCGTAAGGCGGAACGTCGGTGGAAAAGCACTAAGCTGGAAGTACACACGCTCTATTTTAAGGAACTGATCAGCTCCTTAAATGAGATGCTTAAGAATGACAGATCCAGTTTCTTTGCAAATCTTATTAAATCTAAAGGTCGTAATCCAAAAATTTTGTTTGATTCAATTAAGAACATTGTTTCACCATCTTTTTCTTCTCCAAGTGCTTTTACAATCGCTGACTGCAATCGTTTGAAAAATTATTTTATTGCCAAATTGCCGGCATCAGGGCCGGTATATCATGACGTCACCTAAGCCATACCCCCTGAGAACAGGAAGTACAATGTTTTACTTTCCATTTATGACCCCCTTGACCTAATCAAGATGATCTTGTGTCAGAAGACAGATAACAACTTGGTCTGACTTGCATTAAAGCAACGAGAGGTTTCGCTGGAGGGCGTGGCCGTGGCTGCGGGGCGAACTCAGATTTCACGCCATTGCCATACGTTTGTCCCTAAATTCCACATATTTCAGCCGAGCTACACCAAACTCAATACAGTCGATCCTAGTCCACCTTCTATACGAATGCAGTCCAATATTTGGTAGGTGTGGCCTCCTGTAGCCATAGTCCAAACCCCACAGGAAGTCGGCCATTTTAAATCAAATCCGCCATTTTTGTGTTTTTTGTTTTTTTGTTTTTTACATGTTGTATCTGAGTGAACTCCTTCTACAGATTCTGATATGCAGACTTTAGAATCACTAAGCACAGTCTTGAGACATTGCATATCAAAAGTTATCAAAAGCTTTTTGCTACATCAAAGCATGTGGGCGTGGCCAAGCCTCAAAATCTGACCATTCGCCATAAAATATTGAGGTGGAAAAACTTGAACACACAAGCTCCCAGCTACATGAGACTTTATGTCTGTCATAACAGCCCAACACTGATCACATTCACATGGTCAATTGGAAATGTTACCTTAGCCCTGGCCATTTGAACAGGAAGTAACCTGCTTTCCTGCTGGTTGTCTTCCTTTCATCTATGATTCATACACATTTAAACTGGTGTGCGCCCACTAAATTATTCCAACAGTCATATCTCACTGATATCTCATCCACTCTGCACCAGATTTTTTGTACATCATCAGTGAGCACTGGTAGACACATGGTGTTGTTGTTTCATGCCATCACTTAAGCTCCGCCCACTCAGAAAAGACACTGAGGATTAATAGGTGACTCCTCCAGCTTCTCCCTGTGTATGATATAAGATTGAAGCCTTATCCATTAACTCCTGATAACCACACATGACATGTTCAAAAGCCTACAGGAAGTCCTCGCCAATCCTTCACCACAAAACAGGAAGTGACAATGACTCCTGTCTAGAAGGTCAGATTTCTGCCAAAATTTTAAGACATGCCACTGGACTTGTACTAAACTGGACTGACGGCTATTTGGAAGATTTTCCAAATGCACCGCCCAGTGGACGGGTGTGGGAATGGTGCAAAAGTGTTGACGACGGTGATGGTGTGGAAGTATCGAAGCTCCTGAGGTTGCCACAAGGCCAGAGTGGTGCTGAGCTGCAAGGGCCGCCAATGCTGCTTGCTTGCTTCTCATGTTCCCTGCAACTCTAGATTTTGTTAAATTTTGTTATTTAGTTTTAGTTGCTGCCACGTCAGCTTTTTGTTTTTGTAAATAAATGAGATTTTCATTGGAGTCAGTCTGTGTCAATGACGTCTGCTTTGGCATCCAGTGTCAGGTTGGCAGGAGAGAGAAGCGAACCCACAGCGCAGACTCATCGTTTCTAGAAAAGAAACAATTTTTTAAAAATAAAAACAAAACAATGGCTGATGTCACAGCAAGACTAAGCATAATAAAAGCTTCACTGAACACAACCAAACACGAGAGGCAAGAAGAGAAGAGAACCAGACAGTGCATGAAGCAAGACAAGATAAAGTGTTTGATAAAATCAAGTAGTCTTTGAGTTAGTCATTAACTAATCTTTTCAGGACCTTAGCTAAAATGCAAAGAGCCAAAATGGGCCGATAATTAATTAGAACAGTTGGATCACCACCTTTTTAAAAAGGGAAATAACAAAAGCTGTCTTCCACTCATCTTAGATGACATTAGTTTGTATGGAAATATTAAAAATGTGTGACACTGGTTCTGCTATGACACCAGTTGCCAGGCGTATGGAGTATGGGGAAAGCTTATCTCAAGTCTTACAAATTTTACTGGTAGAAATTTTAGCAAATGAAAAGGTGTGGCTGTTGAAGGCATTATTGGTTAGTGTATTAGGTGCATGTGTCTGTGTGTATACTAAATTGCCAAAAGTATTTTCTCATCCATCCAAATTATCAGAATCAGGTGTTCCAATCACTTCTATGGCCACAGGTGTATAAAATGAAGCAGCTAGGCATGCAGACTGTTTTTACAAGCATTTGTGAAAGAATGGGTGCTCTCAGGAGCTCAGTGAATTCCAGCGTGGAACTGTGATAGGATGCCACCTGTGCAACAAATCAAGTCGCGAAATTTCCTCGCTCCTAAATATTCCACAGTCAACTGTCAGCTGTATTATAAGAAAATGGAAGTGTCTGGGAACGACAGCAACTCAGCCATGAAGTGGTAGGCCACGTAAACTGACGGAGTTGGGTCAGCGGATGCTGAAGTGCATAGTGCGAAGAGGTTGCCAACTTTCTGCAGAGTCAATCACTACAGACCTCCAAACTTCATGTGGCCTTCAGATTAGCTCAAGAACAGAGAGTAGAGAGCGTCATGGAATAGGTTTCCATGGTCGAGCAGCTGCATCAAAGCCATACATCACCAAGTGCAATGCAAAGCATGGGATGCAGTGGTGTTCTCTGGAGTGACGAATCACACTTCTCCATCTGGCAATCTGATGGATGAGTCTGGATTTGGAGAAGAAGTACAGGAGAACGGTACTTGTCTGACTGCATTATGCCAAGTATAAAGTTTGGTGGAGGGAGGATTATGGTGTGGGGTTGTTTGCCTGACCTCAACCTGATAGAACATCTTTGGGATAAATTAGAGCAGAGACTGAGAGCCAGGCCTTCTTCTCCAACATCAGTATGTGACCTCACAAATGCGCTTCTGGAAGAATGGTCAAAAATCCCCATGAACACACTCCTAAACCTTAGGGACAGCCTTCCCACAAGAGTTGCTGTTCTAGTTGCAAAGGGTGGGCCAACATCACATTGAACCCTATGGATTAGGAATGGGATGTCACTTAAACTCATATGTGAGTCAAGGCAAATATTTATATACACTGCTCAAAAAATGAAGGGAACACTTAAACAACACAATACAACTCCAAGAAAATCAAACTTCTGTGAAATCAAACTGTCCACTTAGGAAGCAACACTGATTGGCAATCAATTTCACATGTTGTTGTGCAAATAGAATAGACAACAGGTGGAAATTTTTGGCAATTAGCAAGACACACTCAATAAAGGAGTGGTTCTGCAGGTGGGGACCACAGACCACTTCTCAGTACCTATGCTTTCTGGCTGATGTTTTGGTCACTTTTGAATGTTGGTGATGCTTTCACACTCATGGTAGCATGAGACGGACTCTACAACCCACACAAGTGGCTCAGGTAGTGCAGCTCATCCAGGATGGCACATCAATGCGAGCTGTGGCAAGAAGGTTTGCTGTGTCTGTCAGCATAGTGTCCAGAGGCTGGAGGCGCTACAAGGAGACAGGCCAGTACACCAGGAGATGTGGAGGAGGGAGTAGGAGGGCAACAACCCAGCAGCAGGACCGCTACCTCCGCCTTTGTGCAAGGAGGAACAGGAGGAGCACTGTCAGAGCCCTGCAAAATGACCTCCAGCAGGCTACAAATGTGCATGTGTCTGCACAAACGGTTAGAAACCGACTCCATGAGGATGGTATGAGGGCCCGACGTCCACAGATGGGGGTTGTGCTCACAGCCCAACACCGTGCAGGACGCTTGGCATTTGCCAGAAAACACCAGGATTGGCAAATTCACCACTGGCGCCCTGTGCTCTTCACAGATGAAAGCAGGTTCACACTAAGCACATGTGACAGACGTGTCAGAGTCTGGAGACGCCATGGAGAGCGATCTGCTGCCTGCAACATCCTTCAGCATGACCAGTTTGGCAGTGGGTCAGTAATGGTGTGGGGTGGCATTTCTTTGGAGGGCCGCACAGCCCTCCATGTGCTCGCCAGAGGTAGCATGACTGCCATTAGGTACAGAGATGAGATCCTCAGACCGCTTGTGAGACCATATGCTGGTGCGGTTGGCCCTGGGTTCCTCCTCATGCAGGACAATGCTAGACCTCATGATGCTGGAGTGTGTCAGCAGTTCCTGCAAGATGAAGGCATTGAAGCTATGGACTGGCCCGCTCGTTCCCCAGACCTGAATCCGATGGGGCACATCTGCGACATCATGTCTCGCTCCATCCACCAACGTCATGTTGCACCACAGACTGTCCAGGAGTTGGTGGATGCTTTAGTCCAGGTCTGGGAGGAGATCTCTCAGAAGACCATCTGCCACCTCATCAGGAGCATGCTCAGGTGTTGTAGGGAGTTCATACAGGCACGTGGAGGCCACACACAATACTGAGCCTCATTTTGACGTGTTTAAAGGACATTACATCAAAGTTAGATCAGCCTGTAGTGTGTTTTTCCACTTTAATTTTGTGCGTGACTCCAAATCCAGGCCTCCATTGGTTAACACATTTGATTTCCATTGAGGATTTTTGTGTGATTTTGTTGTCAGCACATTCAACTTTGTACAGAACAAAGTATTCAATGAGAATATTTCATTCATTCAGATCTAGGATGTGTTATTTGAGTGTTCCCTTTATTTTTTGAGCAGTGTATATGACATAACTGTGTGTGTACAAATTATGCTCTCTGCCTATATAAATGACAGTGTAATGTGAAACTGAAGGCAGTGTAAAGATACTTAAATTACTATTTAGGGAGCAGCCGGTTCATAACAACAGGTGGGGCAGCAACCTTCAAAAAATATATATAATAATAATTTGCCACAAAAACAGTTCTAGTAAAGTACACCTTACTTATTTAGCTTGCTGTGTCCCCACCCTAAACTATTTTTAAATGGAACCTAAAATGTTTTTTTTCTCAGTTTTTTTTTTTTCAGTTATGGGACAGGACAGGTCCACATTCACCACTAGATTTATCATACACTCCTGATCAAAATCTTAAGACCAGTCAAAGAATTGCAAGAATTTGCATTTTGCACTATTAGATCTTAAGAAGGTTCTAAGTAGAGCTTCACGATGTTAAAGGAAAAAATCAGTGCAAGAGACAAGAACTTTTGAGCGGGGAATTAATTGAAAATTGCATTTACACTCAAACATGATTTTTTCAGCTGATAAAAAATTTAAGACCATAGTCTTTAAAAGCCAAAAGCTGTGCAAAAATCTGGATTCCATGTCATTCTCTGTCCAGTCTTTACACCTCCTGATGGCAAAAGCAAAAAAACTCACTGACTTTGAACGTGGTAGGATTGTTGAGCTGCATAAGCAAGGCCTCTCACAACGTGCCATCGCTGCTGAGGTTGGACGCAGTAAGACAGTCATTTTGCATTTCTTAAATGATCCTGAGGGTTATGGAACAAAAAAGTCAAGTGGTAGACCCAAAAACATTTCACCAGCTCTGAGCTGCAGGATCCGATTGGCTGTCCGTCAAGACACGGGACGATCCTCTACCCAAATTAAGGTCATTACTGGTGCTGACTGCAGCCCAATAACCATCAGACGGCAACTGCGAGAGAAGGGCTTCAGAAACAACGTCTTCAAAGGCCACGTCTTCTTCAACGCCACAAAATTGCCCGTTTGGACTTTGCAA
>NC_051442.1:24544078-24545775 GCF_001649575.2 Kryptolebias marmoratus
GGAGCAACGTTCCCACTAGCCTCCTGGAAACACTGGCATCAAGCATGCCTAAACGATTGTTTGAAGTCATCAACAAGAATGGTGGAGCTACTCATTACTGAGTCCTTTTTTTGACACTTTGATTTCTGTTTTGGGGTTTTTTTGGGTTTTTTTGAGCTATGGTCTTAAACTTTTGATCAGCTGAAAAAAATCATGTTTGAGTGTAAATGCAGTTTTCAATTAATTCCCTGCTCAAAAGTTCTTGTCTCTTACGCTGATTTCTTCTTTTAACATTGTGAAGCTCTACTTAAAACCTTCTTAAGATCCAATAGTGCAAAATGAAAATTCTTGCAATTTTTTGACTGGTCTTAAGATTTCGATCAGGAGTGTATAGCTTTGTTGGCAGTGATCTGTAGTGCAAGCAGTACCAACAGAATCTATTGAGACAGAAAAAAGACAACCCCGTAAACACATTCTGCTGGTTTTAGCTCACTGATATGACTACTACTAACACTAGACATCATATGATTTTATTGAATGCAGAAATGACTGCAGCATAAACTTCTGCATCCAACAATGGAGATTTTGTGTTTAAAAATTCAACTGCAACTATGCAGTCTTTGCAACATGTAACTCTGTGAAGCTATACTGCTAGCAAACCAAATAAACAAAGTCTTTGCACAAGGCTTTCTTTCTTGCTTTACTGAAGATTTTTCATTTATAACTTGTAACTGAAATATACAAAAATATAAAAATAAATCACAAATACATGTCTTGCTATCACAATATCACACACTTAAACTAGTTTAACTTAGACATGTGACCTACATCGACACATTTTCTTAACTGAAATAATCACATCATATACACAAGTTTCTTCTTTTTTTAACACATCAATACTCACAAAGACGGAGGTTTCTAATGGCACAAGAGTTTAAGACACATTCAGTGTTCTATGATCCTCTTTCTCCCTTATTTCACAAAACGCTAGTTTAACCAGAGAAAAATACATCCAAGCTGGTCTTGAGGTGAGAGCACTCACTACCTCACAAATTCTGCACCTTCAATATACCAAATATGAGAGGTCTCACTCTGACTAAAATTTTAAACTCAACTTTTTAAACAATTTTTTACTATGAGCTTGTTTCTTACTCTACTTATGTAACTTATTACTGTTTTTTAAAATAAGAACCAGCACAGTAAGACTAAAATTAGAAGATAAACTTGCAAAAAAGCAGCTTGACCCAGCTAGGCAAGATATATCCAGAACACAAAAAATTAAAGATGTGCTTGGAGCTTTAAAGTAAAAGGCAGTAAAAGTTGTAATCAGAAAATGATACAGTTAAGTTAATACATGCGAGGATCTGGGTTTTGGTTCCACCCTCTGGGTGGCGCCACTAATTATTGTTCCACAGGTGTTCCTCATACCACTGATGAGACCAGCCAGGATTTAAGCAGCAGGCGGTGATCAGACCTTTGCTGGAGCATCGAACCTACTGGGTTAGATTCTCCGCCTCAGCGTCTAACCTGAACTCTAACTCCTAGTGTTAACCACGTTCTTTGTTGTTGCCTGTGTCCTAGGTTTTTCTTGCCATGCCACGATTACGGATACTAAGGATCACTTACCTGGAACCACGCTGCTACTTACCTTGCTGGATCTAATTCGTCACTCCTGGAACACCTGGAATTCTCTCCTCCTCTCATCGGCGCTGCATTCA
>NC_051442.1:24558310-24564130 GCF_001649575.2 Kryptolebias marmoratus
GTTGCCGTGTGGATCAAGACCTGTACCCGAGACTCACCTAGCTCTCCTTCTCTTGCAGACCACTCTGGACACCGCCCACTGTATATAGTCTCACCCTGTAAATAAATTCACTTACCTTTACTTCCGTCTCCGTGTTTTGGTCTTGGTTTCGCTCTTCTGGACAGTACCTCCCGAGTTATGACAATACAGGTACTTATACTCTCCTAATAATAAGGTCTGTTGGGTTTTTGTGTGACACCTTTACAACTTTAGTGTTCTAGCTCTAAACAGGTAAATATAATGACAAGTCCAGAGTTTTCTTATTGATTTTATATTGACTGTTTTATATTTTTAAAACCTGTAGTCTGAAAGAGCAGTCTAATGATAGTATGTCTGTCTGTAGTCTTGTTTGCTTGTTTGTTTGTTTGTTTTAATTTGACGCAACAAATTACCAACTAGAAAAAGTAGCATGTGTAACCCCTCAACAAGAGAATGAAAAATCAAAAGAAAAGAAAATAGCTCAACTGAATGAGTAGCTTCAGTTCAAGTATATACACAAAGCTATGTATGGATGTAACGTTTTTAAACCATAAAACCTTTGTTAAGGCAAAGCAACAATATCTGTCTGTTTGTGCATGTTTGTTTGTTGGTATTTTTAGCAAAATATCTCATGTACCAGATTAAACTAAAATTTGGTATGGCATTAGCTGGAAGTCATCTTCAACACATACTCTCAAGTGCTATATTGTTCGTTTGCACATCAAAGCCCCATCTTTCACAACATCTTAGTTTAAAACTTAAACTGGCATTAACTGTTAAAACCAACACTGAAATTCAAAGTAAACACTGACCATACATTTACAACTCGTTTACAATTGGAGTCAACCCAATTCAAGATGGCTGCCACAGCTAACTGACATTAGTATTACTATTATTATAGTAATAATATATTTTTTTTTTTTTACTAATACTGAACAAACTTTTAAGTGGTAGTAGCTGAGCGTCATCCTCACATATCTGAGATTTCACAGTAGCACGTGAAATTACAAAGTCATTTATAAGGTTTGACCAAAACAGCCACAACTCTCATTATTTCTCAAAATCACATGATCTTAGTCTAAAATCCTGGCATAAAAGACAGCAGGTGATATGCATTCCTTCAAGAAATGCAGTCTGGTATAACAGTGATTCACAACGCTGGTCCTTGAGGAACACAGTCCTGCATGTTTTAGTTATTTCCCTGCTTTGACACACCTGATTGGAATAAATGAGTGAGTAACAGGCTTCTGGAGAACAAGAAGACCTGCTGAAGAGCAGTGCCAGGAACCACTGTAGTATAAACTGTAAAATGTATGACTTTGATAACACAGAACATGGTTTTTTAAAGCAGATTTTTAAATACTGCTCCATTTGTTCAACTTTGTGGTTCTTAGAAAAGATCTGGGATTTCTTTAACTGCTATGATTATTATTGATCTCACACTAAAGTTTCCCAGCAGCACCTGAAGGCAATTTAAATCCATGTGAGTCCAGACCTCGAAGCATAGTTCTCTTCTGAAGAACTCTTTGTATTTGAAGTTGTGTAACAGTTTAAAGCAGCAGATCTATAGATTAAATCTCTTCGTCCTTCATAAAACATCACAGGTTCTGTTTCTGTGGCTCTGTTCCAATAGAACCTCAGGCATAACTCACAAGCAGCAGCAAAAAACAAAAAACAAAACATAAATATAGTTCAGGAACACAGAAACATGGACTGACCTGAGGACGACTGTCTCTCCCTGCCGAACTGTGATATTGTCCATCACTTTGCTGTCGGAACCCCGCTGGCTGTGGACTGAACCTGCAAGGACAAACAGAACCCTCAGACACAGAGTTGTGCATTTGGAAAAGCCAACCAAGTGTCTACGAATAGTCATCATCTTCAGCCCCTCAGAGAAATTGAAAAACAGGACACAATGAGGTGCATGGAAACAATCCCTAAGAGATTACTCATTACTGCTTCATTAGTCCTAATCCAGATTAGTGCAGACAGCAACACTGGACTGTGTGTGGCTGGGCTTGTCTGCACCCATATTCTCCCTGCTCCAGTTTAAAAAAACATAAATAAATAGAGATAATTAATTTGCATCATTTGAATCTGTATTTAACTAACTGCAGAACTGGTCTTGTTTTAATCTATCTGTCAGATAGATTTTTTCTCTAAAAAGGAACCAGAATTAGCTTGTTACTTTGTAAAAAGTCTTTAATTGTTGTATCAATAAGAATCATATATATATATATATATATATCAATGATTGTATAAATAAATATAAAAGCTCTGTGATTAAGAATAATATCTGGAAATTGGAACTAAAGCAATAAAAGAAAAATACTTTAATTTTTATTTTTTACAATAATGAGATTGTTATTGGTAAATAAATGATGATAAAAACATATATCTAAATTTTATTTATTGTTAGGGCCCAAGCACTGCATAGCAGCCACAAGACCCTATTTTTTGGCCTGACTAATTGTTATTATTTTACTTTTTTTTTTTCTCCCGATGGGAGGCCATTTTAACTATGTTCTGGTGGGCAGAGAATCACAAAACAAGGTGTGGCTTTGGGTTAGTGGACAGAGCACTTGTGTTCCAAAGAAAGAGTAGGAAGTTTGATTCCTGTTAACAGTCATATGTGAAAGTGTCCCTGGCTAAGATAGTGAACCCCTCATTGCCTCTGATGTGACCCTTCAATAGATGAATGTGTCTTGACCGAGCTCCTACCCATGACATAATGTGGGAGACCATACAGATAATCCAAACAAGATGAGCTTTATTTAGTCACCTAAATTACAGTTACCTGTAATTTAAGGGGAAAGGGAAGGGAAGAAAACCAAAGGTTAAGTTTCAGCAGCAACACTTCAAATTTTCAATTTTTAGAGGAAACAAACCAATCAGCCAACCTGGCAGCAAACAAACCATCAACCATCTCAGCCCAACCCACATACAATTGCCCAGATCTCTTTAAACTACTTCAGCACAAGAGACTGCAGGTGCAACTCTTAACTGAGGTCTTGATGGGACTGCCTCCTGCATAAAAAACAGAGAGGAAATAAAATACTACAAACCACCTGCAGAGTTCTTGGGTAATCACACCCCCCTTCATAAGAGTGGAAACCAACCTTGTACTGTGACAAAAAAAAGACTACTATCAGAATTTTAAACCTAAAAGTTATATCAGATTCATTTGACATAATCTGTTTTTTTCCCTTGGATAGTTATATCACATAAACCTGCTCAGAGGCTTTGCACTATGAACTATGAAGGGACCAGCAAAACCAGGTTGACATAGTGACCCCACAACAGGCAGCATCTCCAGGACAAAACTGTCTCTGCCTGGCTTTACGATTAAACAGTGTCTTCATACTCTCTTGTGATTTTTTTAACCTATATCTCACCAGTTTTTCTGCCTTTTACAGTTTATGCCTAAACCACTGACATAATACACCATTTTTTAAGAGGTTCAGCAACCACTGAGTGCCCAAAATCCAGTTTATTTAGACTGAACCCTGTGTTTATTTTCACCACCTCTCTGGTAGCTAGGAGCATCCACGGGAGGCCCGCCTCCCAATTGTGACCAGGTTTTGTGCAATAGGCACATAACAATGACTTAGGGATTTGATGAAAGCATTCCAAAACACCTTGGCATTGGGGATAAACTGATGCTTGGTTAATATGGAGCTTCTGCAAAACTTGTGAAAACACTTGGGAAAAAAACATGGACCCCCTAAACAGTTTGTACAACCTTAGGAATACCAGACACTGATATAAACTGGGCGAAAGCTTTCATTTGAGCTTTCGCTGTAATAGATTGCAAAAAAAAGAAAAAAAAATAGATAAGCTCCAGGATAACTGGTAACCTGACACATCGGTGTCAACAAATACAGTCCTTCAAGAATGCAATGGACCTACACAGTCCAGCACTACATACTCAAATGGCTTATCCATGGCTGGAATAAGGCACAGTGATGCCAGACTTATGTTGTGCTTAGGTTTACTAATCAACTGGCAAATCCTATAGGTTTTAATATACGCTACCACATCCCTCTTTAACCCAGCCCAAAAGAAACAACCCTGTATCTGTATCAGGGTTTCACCCAGTGTATTATAAGCCTGGCTGGCCACCAAGCTAAGCTCCTCTTGTTTATTGTAAAATACGTCATTTTTTATACACATTTTTTTCCACCCACACCCCAAAACCGCTACTTTTCTCTACCTCTTTACATGGTAACACCTGCTACAACATACAACATGTCACAGAGAAAGGGTCAGAGGAGCAGTGACGCAGACAAGGAGTCTATTCATTTACCTGCTGACCAAGGGAAGCGCACTGACATATGAAGCGCCAAAGCAGACAAATGCTCTCTGTATGGACCGCATATAGCGAATCACCCCCGCGCAAAGGTACGACCCGCATGCGAGACTAAATGACTGGCGTGTGCAAACATATGACCCGTGCGCAAGACCGAATGACCTGCGCAAGACAGTGAAAGACATTTTTTAAAGAAAAAAACCCCAATATAAATCAAAAACTTATTTCGATGTAATGTAAAAACATTTTTATGGATCCCCTCTTTTCGATGTTTATTCTGTTTAAGTCAGTAAACACGCAGAGAACATACAAACTTAGAACTCACAGAAAAACCCCAGGTCCAACCCAGGGCTTGAACCCAGGACCTTCTTGCTGTGAGGCAACATTACTAACCACCAAGCCGTCATGCTTGTCATACCTCGCTCCAGGATCAGACTTCAGACTCCACTGCACCAACACTTCAAAAGCAATGGTACAGGAACCTGGAACATCAGACCAAATTTTAGAGTGTACAATATCATTCCCCAAAATCATGTCTTCTCCTTCCACAGCCAATACAAGGTGTACATCCACTGTCACCTCACCAGAAAAGAACCAACCCCAAACCAGTCCTATTTTATGCATTGAAACACACACACACACACACACACACACACACACACACACACACACACACACACACACACACATATATACATATATGCTAGAGAGGTGATGTTGGATGAGTTTCAGAGGAAATGTCCTTCTGTTGCTGCAGCAGCAGAGTGATTTTTTTTCTAATAGAACAAGAGAATTAAAAATCTAAAGAAAAGAAAATAGCTCAACTGAATGAGTAGTTTCAGTTCAAGAATATACACAAAGCTATGTATCTATCTATCTACCTACCTACTTACCTACCTACCCACCCTCCTCCCAGTTGGACATGCCTTGAAAACCTCCAAAGGGAAGCACCCAAGGAGGCATCCTAATCACATGTCCTTAGTTGATTCCTTTTGATGCAGTCAGCTCTACTCCGACTTTCCCCAGTGGTGGGCCTTCAGGGCCAGCAAGGCCTTCTCTGCTGGCCTAACATAACCAAGAATCATCATAATTATAATAAAGGTTAATTTAATTTTTAATTTACCTCCCCTAGATATCTAAAAGTATTCACATTCTCTTCATGTCATATTATGCTCCTTTCAGTGCTGTTGTTTTTAGGTTAGAGTTTTTATCCAATCAGAATTCAGCTCTTATGTTGCCAGGCTGTATGAAATCTGCCCAGGCCTTCAGAATCAAGAGTGCAGGTGTCTGTGCACTGTAAGTGAACGGGCAAATACTGTTGATAGACAGTTGCGATAGCCAATCAGATCACGAGTTGTGTCAGTAAGGCCCTCTAGCTGGCCTCACGTTGAACGTGACATTTACGCATCCTGTGATTGGATATGGATACTTACGAGTTTGAGCTGCGGCAGTGCTATGCAGATCAACAGAGTCACACCCGGGACTGTTAACGG
>NC_051442.1:24567763-24578779 GCF_001649575.2 Kryptolebias marmoratus
TGCCAATAGATCCCGAGGTTATCGATGAAGGTCACTGAGCTGGCAGAGCAGGTTTTAATCAGCCATTTGTTTATCATGTCCAGCCTGGAGTGTTTTTCGTCTCCCCATTGAGGTGATGGAATTGGACCACTGAGAAATAACTTCATCTTTAATTTTCCCATAGTGTCCAGAAGAATATTAAAGTCCTTTTTCAGAATCTCCGATTTTTGCTTTGCCAGAATCTAGTGACTTTGGTGGCTAAATGTGAGAAAGCAATCATTCTGCAGCGTACTGTAAGCCCCGCCCACTTCCCCAAGCACTGACAGCTGTCAATGTCACAGCAGAGAGGAGACCCACTCCACTCTGTGTCCACAGTGGCACTCCCACACGCCACCTCAAGCACGTGCGGGAGTGCGATTGTTTTCATTTGAGTCGTGTTGTCATCTGATGACAGAGAGCTAAAGATGGAGAGGCAGAAAGATAAAGAGGAGGCCTGGAAATGTTTAGGTTAGCTAAAGCTGCTAATTACTAATAAATAACAAGTTCCAGCTGTTTACTGATCAGTATTTACAATATAACAGCTGAGAGGATGGAGAGAAAGAATCAGGATAGACAGGAGAAGGAGACAGCTTGGATTAATGTTAGCTGGAAGTGTAGAAACAGCCACTTAATACCAAAGGATTTATTTTTAAATATTATTTATATTTAAAAAGTGCATTAGCAAGATGTGTAATTTATTTAAAGCTATTAAATAATACTTGACTGACTTTATGACTTAGAGAAGAACACAGAGAAGGAATGAAGGAGACAGACATGAGGTCAGTGATCAGCTGCTGTAGAGGAGAGCAGAGATGACATCAGGTAGGACTAATTCAGCTACTGAGGCCACAAAAACCTAGATGCCCAGGAGGGTTTGAGTTTCTGCTGACCATTACTGTGTCAGTTTGGGAAAAATAGTGCAGGCAGACATGGAAGACCAACACCACAGAGGAGAAAGTGGATGAGGAGGAGGAGGAACAGAGAGGTGCAGAGGAGAGGGTTGGGGCAAGACCTTACTCAGAAGATCCATCTGAATGGCCTTCACCACAGGAAGTGGGGGACTCATTGACTCATTCACATGGTGGAGAATGATCCACAGAGATGTTCTGATGGGCCATACCCCATATCGGGTATTATATGTTATAAGTCCATGAATAAAAAAGATTTATTCACGTAAACAGGCAAACAAAAAAAAGGGGGGTAATGTGTCTGCATAGCCCTCATACCTGTATATACAAAACTGTCTTTTGGTTCAATTTGATTTTCTAACAAATTAATTTATGTAGTATGGATTCAGGAAAATCCTGTTAAATCTATGATGTTTGTGTGTGTTTCTGGGAGTGATGTTTTAAAGACATGATCAGCTGATGAATAGATAAGCTGTGTCTGGCAAAACTTTTTATATACAACTGTATATATTTGGGCAGGCAGACTTAAACACAGATAATGTAATGCTTAAAGTGTGAATGTGTGTGGTTGGGTGTGGAGGGTGGTGCAGTGGTGCCCGCTTCACGCTGTTGTCCCACACTGACATTCCCAAATGTTGGCAAGTATGATCAATGCTGGCATAATGAAATGTATTTATTGACTAAGTTGGACATCACTGAAGGCCTAAGTGTGAAATGCACCACCCGCCACTGCTTTCCCCCAGATCTCCATCTTATCTCTAAAGTCCCTATTTCACAGAGCTGTGACTAGCTGAAGACTAGTTGGTTAAAAAAAACAAAAAACTGCAGAACTGAGTTTGCCATAAAACTGACAAATCTTTTGTGAGAGTTCATTTGTCATGGCAAATACTGCATAATGGCACAGCCAGAAGAAAAGCAACATTTTTGTGTGCACAGCTCTCAAAACTGTATTCTTGATTGTGCAATAAGCAGCATAAATCTGTCCAGTGATATTGGCACATTTTTGTGACATTTTGAAGAGGACAGAAGCAAATGTCTATGCACAAGCCTGAAGACAGTAACGTGAGTGGCATTTTTCTTCCCCACCTGTGCCTCAATCCATGCTGCTTCAAGAAGCGCAAACCACAACTCAATTAAACAAACTGTTTATTTGTGATATTGTTGTTGATTGTTTTATCACACACTGCTTCTTACAATGTTCTGACTTAGTCATAGAGCCTTTTTATTTATTTATTTTTCTCCATTCATGCCTCCATCTGTCATGCACCAATACCTGCCAGCTGCAACTCTTTAAAAAATGTATGTGAAACATTTTTAAAGAGTTGCACAAGTGAACTGTGTTCACTTGTGGTTTTGCTGTTGCTTGTTGTATCACGCAATTCTTACAGATTAACAGATAGAAATAAAGCCTGTTTGCTGAAAATGACTTATAGGGCTATGCAGGTCTTTTTGACTGGTAGAGGGGTGACAAAGAAATTAATTAATTACATCGTTCTTTCCATTTTCAATTGATTATCAAAAATCAAATCATTAAACGGGCTGATTATTTTGTTTTTTGTTTTTTAATATGACACCAAAAAACTGGATTATCTGGTCCTGATTGATCGATATTGAACAAACATAAATATGTAGACGCCTCATTACGTCCCCAAGCGCATCCGCCGTCGCCGCCATGTTGGACGGATCTCTCCTCTCTCTAAGAGTCAACAGGAGGAAACACAGAGCGAGCCGCTATGACCGGATTTTATATCACATCATCACATCTCATTAGCTCTTTCTGTGGGTTTTCTTCACATTTTGAAGGTTTCCCAGTAACACAGATTTAAGAAGGCAATGAGAAGCTGCAGTAAGAAGGGAGGGTTTTGTTGCTACAGAGTCTCAGCTCTGTAATGAACATTTCAAATCAGAGGACTTTAACAGGACCAGCTTAGAGATGCTGTGACCCCATCTGTCTTCAACTTCCCATCTCATCTCTAAAGAGGAGGTGATTTTTTTTTACTGTACATTTGAACAGAAATGTCTATGATTCGTATATAAAACTAAAGTTAATATTACACTTTGTTAAACCTGTTTTTACCTGTTAGTTCTTTCTGCATGTTTAGGAATGAATGATGTATTGTGTATTACAATACACTATAGGATACTGAAACCTGTTCAAGTTGTTTTCAAATTTTTTTTTTTTTTTACCTATTATGTGTCTTATATTTTAGGAACACAGAAACCTGAAGGAAAGCTGCAGAGACCCTTCCAGTGAAGCTCAGCTCTCCAGCCCCAGTTAAAACAGGGCAGTGTGAGACCCTGGAATGACCTCGAGTTTTTAAAGATTACTTTTCCAGTCCTTTAAAAAAACTGCATGTGTGTGTGCATGCACAGCACACAAAAACATAAAGAAGTTATTGATGTGGTGTATACAGAAGGCTCAGGATTGTGTGTGTATGTGTGTGTATTTGAGAGAGTGAAATAAATTTGAATGAACAATCAAACTTGTTTCTTAATTAAAATATGAAATGTATTGAACTATACATTTATTAATATGCCGTACTATGTGTCTGTCTTTATTTAAGATCATAAAACAAAGTGTTTTAGCATGAAAGTACGTATTTTTAATGTGTGAAAGCTTCCTGTATCGTAACTACATCTCTGCTGTTTGTAACAAACCAAACTGTGTGAAAATCATTTAAAGATTCAGAAAGTTCTGATTATTTTAGTTGGACATACAGCTTCCTCAGTTCAAAGAAATGAACTGGGGGACGCGTGAAGGACCCAGCCAAGATGGCGGCCGCGCTGACTCGTCAGCTCCAACAGACAGCGCCAGTCTTTGAGGTGTCTATGTAAACAATGTCTATGATGGCCGGTAACAAGATAACGTTTGTTGTTTGCTAGCGCTCCTTACCAAACGTCCGGGTCACTTAAACCCGACCAATTAAATATTAAAATCAAATTCTGTCCTGCAGCCCGTTTTTCGATTTTGTGTTTCCGATTTTAGCCTAAAAATGAAATATGAAAAACCAAGCAGTTTTTCGTTTTTGGTGTTATATTAAAAAAACAAAATAACCAGTTCGTTTTTCATTATCTGATTTTTGATAGTGTCAGGATCTGAGCAGAAGCAGGCGAACCCAGAATGCAGACTCATAATAAAACAAACTAATTTATTAAACTAAAGATAAACAAAAACAAAAGGCTGTCGAGGCAGCAACATAAGACAAAAACTAAATACAAAAACTCAACCAAGACCAGAACAACCAGGACAGGAACAGTAACAGACAGAACTGAACAGCGAGCAATGAGCAATGAACCGGCAGGGAACTGAAGCAAGAGACCAGGTTTTAAAACAGAGAATAATGAAGGTAAGTGGGAACATGTGAGTAAATAATCATTACAGACAGGTGGAGATGGGCGTGGCAAATAAACCAGAGGCTGTCTGAGGAGGAGTGGAAAATTACAAAAACACCAAGAATAGAAACAGAACCTAGAAAGACAACAAAACATGAACAAAAAACCAAAAACCAAAAAATACAAAAAACACCCAAAAACCCCAAATCCCTACAGATAGTCAATTGAAAATGGAAAGAACGAATGATACACGGATTCATCAGCATCATACCTGATGACATTAACCAGACTTAAACTTTAAGCCTGTACATCCTAAATTCAATAATTTAGAATCAACAGTTTCTCTGTTAGCAAAATCACTCCTTACCCACTAGAAGATTTTAATTAAACTTACAGAAAGTGATAATTGGATGTAAATCTACAAACAATTAACCTTTAGTGTCAATCCCATTCCAGATAGCTGCCACTCTTAGTAACCTCAACAAACACAAAATGGCAATTACTCAGGCATTTTAACAGATATTCAGCTAAAATTAGATTTGTTAGTAGGTAAGAGTTATCCCCAATGAATACTTTGAGTGCTAAAAGATTGCATTTTTTTGTGATTAACTATTGGAGTCAAGTCTGTTTGTCTTTTTGCAAAATATCTCCTGAACCACTGGATGGACATTAATGAAACTCTCAGAAATTAGTCATTGGATGTACATTTTTAACTGATTACCATTTATTGTCAACCCAATTCAAAATGGCTACCACAGTTGTCACATCTAATCAACCTTAGCCAGATTAAAAGTTAGTCAGATTTACAGCTACTGACCTAAAAAATTAAAATTCTGGGAGATCTGCCTTAAAATGTTTCTCAAGCAAATGTCCAACATAAAAAAATCAATAGATAAAAAAAGTAAACACAAAACACCCATCTTGCCCTATTTTTCCAAATGGGCAGTTCCACTTCCTCTACCAGAGACCTCAGGGCTTGAGGGTCCTGTGCAAATATCTTAGCTGTTCTTAGGACTGCGATCTACTGGACAGAGATCTCCACTTTTCCAGTTTGTGGTAACAGCACAGTGTGCTCCGATGACAACTGCTACCTTTGAGGCCTTGATTCTCCACAATTTCTCAATTTTCTTTTTCAATTTTTTAGCATTTCTCAAGCTTCTTGTGCTCCTTCCTGATGTTACAGTTGCTTGGGACTGCTACATCTATCACCACTGTATTCTTCTGTAGCTTGTCGACCACCACAATGTCTGATTTTTTAGCCATCACTTGTTTGTCAGTTTGGTTCTAGATGTCCCACAGTATCTTAGCCCTTTCATTCTCCACCACCCTTGGTGAAGTCTACCACTTTGACTGCAGGATCTCCAATCCGTACTCGGCACAGATTTCCCTCTCTAGCCACTGGTACTTCCAGCCTCCCCCTCAGTCCGTAATAGTTTTGGCCTTCATCTTATTGCCAAGCATTTCGAAGATCACCGTTTCAGTGGTGTGTAACAGCCTATCAGTCTCTGTGATGGTGCCAGTAGGGATACTCAGCAGTGCTGGACTTGTTTTACTGTAGATAATGACTCCCTCTTATCAGCTTCGGCCAGCATATTCACAACATCTTTTGCTTTTGTTTTGTGGTTGATATGCACATCTCACATCAAAACAAGTTAATCTCAGGAACATAGAACTGTCTTCTTCCTGAGTGGTATGATAGCAGGATATTGTCATTGTGTTTATACTTGTGTATAATTGTTTGAACAGATAAACATGGCACCTTCAAGAAACTGGAAACTGTATCTAAGATAAATTTGAGTTATATCTTGGCTGATTTGTTAGGATTTATTTTCCATGATTCCACACAAAGAAGCAATGGGTTTGTAATGGGTCTTGAAATGTATCCACAGGTGTGCCTCCAATTATTTCAGATATTGGCAGCTAACCTATCGAAATCTTAAAAAGCCATGATTTCATCATTTGCGTTGTACCAAACTGTTTAAAGGCATAGTGATATTTGTTTATGTAAACTTGTGACTATAAAGAAATAAATGAAAAATTATCTAAAAAAAATTATCTCATACAGTATTTTGGCATTTAACAAATATAAATTTTGTAAATGCAGAAGTTTTTTGTTTATTATTTACATGTGAAGACTGCTGGGGATAGGCACCAGATCCCTGCGACCCAGAATGGAGAAGCAGGTAAAGAAAATGGATGGATTTACATGTGAAATGACATGGTAAAGTAAACACTGTATTTTGAAGTGTAAAAGTGGAGGTCATAAACAAATTAAAAACTTGGAGAGACTGGACTCTCCAAGATAAGCTAATTTTAATTTCTGAGGAACCTCAGATCCTTCAACTTATCTAGTAAGATGCTGGAGAGTGGTGCCATCTACTGTGTCATGGTCTGCTGAAAGAACAGCATCAGGGAAGCCAGAAGGCTCAATAAACTCATTAAAAAAACTGGAAATATCATTGGACAGAACCTGCAGATATTCAAGTCTATAAGGGACATGAGATCCCTAAACAAACTGATCTCCATCATGGACAACCTGTCAAATCCAGTTCACCCTATAAAGGCAAAACTCCTTTTCCAACAGACTTACTCAGCTCTACAGGAAATCTATTCTTCCATTTGCATTTTCACTTTATAACAGCTCATGTCATGTCTAACAGATAAGCACCAGTAAACCTATATCTACACACAATTACTGCATAAATGTGATTATGTACAGTATACTCCACCATAATTGCACAGTGCTACTGTAAATATGTAAATTATGTGTACCTCTGTCTCAACAGTTACTGTTTGTTTACTCCATACATAAATAAAAAAATAACAGATTATTAAGGTGAGTTAGTGAACAGTCAGTGACTATAAGGACTCTGGCAAATTGTGTTTGGGTGCACCTCAGTTCAGATTTTAGCTGATGTGAATTTTGTACTAATACTTTACTTTGCAGATTTGAATATTCTCAGCTGTTTCTAAATGTGTTCACAGGAAGAATGAACATACGCATTTCCTCTCAACTTTGAACTTTTAGTGCCAGTCATACTGATGTTTTTCACTGTTGCTTTATCAGCCTCTTACCTCTGTGGGTAAACTTTTCTCTGCAGAGAGACAGAGAGGAGGATTTGGGCCAGCCTGCAAAAGGTAAAGATTCTCATAATGCCTAGGAAAAGTATGACACTTGAAAAGAGTGACCATATTAATGATAAAAAGTGTGAAAGTAAAAAAAAAGAAGTTAGGGTCACCCAAATTTAACAATCAACCTGGATCCAGATAGGACACTGACCACGGGCCGCCATTAGAGAGCCTAAAGTTAAAGTTTGGTATGGTAGTAGCTGCGAGGCATCCTCAACACAAACAAGACCTTACATTTTGCCACAAATCACACAAGTGACACACAAGTATTGACTAAAACAACTACAACTCTCATTTCTCAAAATACAAAAAATGATCTTAGTCTAAGATTCTGGCATGAAAAGCGTTGGGTGATATGCATTCCTTCAAGAAAAGCTAGGCCTTTAATTTCTCTGTGGTCTACTTTTTGTAGAGAAAAAATTAGACTGCTCTATCAGAGGAAAATCCATTCTGTCCATTCAGAGTCCATACTCTGAAACAGAGACTCCAATCCAGGAACATAGTCACAAAATACTCTGAAGCCTGTAAAAAGAACAGATATGAATATATCACTGATAGACCAGTACAGCTATTTACTACAGAATGTAATTAAATTCTCCCAGAGCAAAATAAAGATAAGGATTCTATTACACCCTTAAAACATTCAGAGAAAATGGATTTTTGTGGTTAATGGAGCAACTCATGTGGGACAGGTAGGATTTACTTCTAGGCTGTACTCATACAAGCAGACAGTCACAGCACTCAACCACAGAAGCCAGCACTGACATTTGATGCTTCATTGGCTCCAGAGGCAAATGAGATTATGGCAAGTGGAATGGAAGTGACTCATTCTCTGACAGATTTACAGAACTCCGCTGGATAGAATTCTGGAATAAAGGCTGTAAAACCCATCATCTGTGGGGTGAATTACACACAATTTTGAACTACTTGTTTTGGTTAGGATTTCCACACAACAGTGTGTTTTGATTTACCTACCCATCTACACAGCTGTACTCTCATAACTCCTCAAACCTCACCTTGAAAGTCTGTTCTGCTGTGGCTCAGATTCTGTCTATCTTATTTATTTCATCAGTTGGTTAAAATGCTGTGTGGCCTTGGCCTTTGATCAGCTAGATGCTTACAATGCAATAATCCTTTACCATATTAACAACTGTACATTAAAGGACTTGCAAGAGTATAACATTTTCTGTTGGCCTGTTTTCTGATACAATCTGAAAATGAGCAACAAGGGCTGCTGCATCTCTCTGTCCCTGAGCAATAACAAGTGAAGGTCATCTATACAGCTGCAGTCAATGAAAGTGCCCTGCTTTATACTCTGGGAATTCTGAGACAAGCTGTGAAGTCTGACTAATAAATGTTCAAAACAAACATCAAATAATAAGATTTTAGGGTCTGAATATGATCATATACCATTTGCTACTAAAATACTTTATTGGGAACATGAACATGAACATTTTTATTTCTTTGAAACTGATCAAAGTTTATCCCATAGCTACAGTGCCTGCCACTACTTTATGAAAGAATGCATGCTAATTTGATAACTTAAAGAGATGTATGTGTGACTGAGAGCGTGGATGGTTGTTTGTCTCTATGTGGCCTTGTGATGGACTGGAGACCTGTCCAGGATGTCTCCTCTCACACAGTGACTGCTGCAGATAGGCAACAGCTTCCTGTGATCTTGATAGGAGACGCAGGTAAAGAAAATGGATGGATGGATATACAGTACTTAATACACCATTTAGAAATTGCCTTGAAAGTGATTATTTAAAAAATTACACTCAGACATAGACAATTAGAATAATCAGCTAGACTTTGCACATCATGAAAAGAACAGTTGTATAATTTAACCGTCTTGAAGCTCTTAAAAGAAAGAGAGAGGTAGAGAACCTCTGTAACTTTGGGTCAATTTGACCCGAAGGCTAAAATCTTTAAAGAGATGCAATCTTGACATTACATTAGGTATTTCCACAACACTCACACAATAACTGCAGAAAAGATTCTAAGATTTAATAATTATTCATTCTAAATCATTGTTTATATTCAGCTATCACAGAACTCACCATAACAAGTTTTATTTTTTTTATTAATAGCCTAGCATTATAAAGTCGGTGCACTGGGTTGATTTGACTTGGCTAGAAATAATAGGAAGAAACTGAACAATTAGAGTAGTGATAAATAATGGTTGTGTCAACATGATGATCTGCTTGACTAGGACTAATGCCAATGCTCAAAGACAGCGCAGTGAGAAGTGAAAAGTTACCTGTGTCCCATCATATATTTTAATTAAAATTAGATTCTATAGAATTCATTCATTCCTTGAAGGAATGCATATCACCCACTGCCATGCCAGAGTTTTAAACTAAGATCATGTTTTGATGAGAAATGAAAGTTATTGTCATTTTGGGTAAACCTTGTAATTGGCATGTGATCTTATGCATTATTTCAAGCTCTTACTGTAGCACTAACACGTTAGGTGTCATGTGTTAGGGAGGACTTTTAACTAATACCACACCTAATTTTAGCTCATTATCCATAAAACTGACTGACTTGTATCAGGTTTTCTAGGGTCAGTTAGCCTCTTGTGGTCACTTTGAATTGGATTTACTGTAAAAGGCAATCAGTTGTACATGTATAACCAGGGAATACTTTTTGAAAGCTTCTTTATAATCTTTTAAATGGTTCATGATGTGGTGATTTGGGTTTTTTCCTGTGTTATGGTTTTGTTTTATTTTTATTTAGTTTGTTGGTTTGTTTGGTTTCTGTCTTGTCTCTTGTTTCATGTTTCATTTGCTCCTCCTCAGTCTCTCTCTTTATCTCCCTGCCACACCTACACCTGTCCCCACTTTGTAATCACGTCACCTGTCTCCATTTACCTAATTATCCTCAGTCTTTAAAACCCGGTCACTGCCTTCCACACTCCGCTGGTTCATTGTTTATTTGTTTTCATCGTTACTGGTTGTTTGTTTCCGTCCTGCTTGTTCCCGGTCCTGTTTCTGTTAGTTTTTAGTTTGTTCTCTATTTGTTTGCTGCCTCGCCAGCTTTTGTTTTGTTAACTTTTCTTATTTAATAAATTAAGTTCCTTTTTAAGAGTCTGCGTTCAGGGTTCTGTAGCTCCCGATCCTGACACATGAGATATTTGATTATTTGAGTTTACTCAAATAATTAATTGTAATATTTTAAAAACAAATCTTGTGCTTGGTTAGTTCTCGGCATATGTGTTGGGATAGCTACAACCACACCAAAGTTTTGCTCAAAATCTTAAAACTAGTACGGTTATAGGAGGGTTTTGTGGGGCTGAAAATGATCATATTTTGAGTAAAATTAATGTACACACTTAATTTGTATTTTTTTAATGGCTCAGAATGATCTTATTCAACAGGATATTATAGCCTATAACACATTTATACCTTTAAATAATCTAACAATTCAACCTGGAGAGACTCACAACAAAGAGAAGCTGCAATTAAATGGTTTTATTTGACATGAATGACATAAGATATTTGGCGCTCGGACCTCGGCGGAAGACGCGAGTGTAGACAATAGCAATGTGCTTCGAGGAGAAGCTCAGGTTGAGCATTAGAGGCGTCTTCCCCGGGCCGGACACTGGTGGTGGAGATTGAAGAGGGGA
>NC_051442.1:24578946-24579636 GCF_001649575.2 Kryptolebias marmoratus
TGGAGGCGCGGTCTGATGCTGATGGGCTGAGATGGAGGCGCGGTCTGATGCTGATGGGTTGGAGTGGAGGTGCTCGACGCAGCGATTAGATGCAGGTGAGGCTGAAGCAGGTCTTCCAGTTTGAATTCATGCCTAGGCTTCATAACATTTTTAAAAAGTTTCTCTTGCAGAACAGCACCTTCCACCAGTGAGGAGAGCAGGATGAGCCACCGGAACAGTCCACAGCATCTGACTGAACTGTCTTCTACAGGCTGTTCTTCAGTCATCATGTGTCACGGTCCTCCCTCATAAATATTTTCAAATGTACTTTGTTTATATACTAGGAAATAATATCAACCAACCCACTTAAACCATTACTAAATTCCTCTAATCATTTAAAAAAAAAACTTGCCACAGAAATTGCTTTACAGTTACATTAGAATCACAATTCAGTGACATATTTCAACAATTAAGTACAAAAAGAAACACTAACTAGTAAAACGGGTAACTCGCCATCCATCCATCCATCCATCCATCCAACCATTGTCTTCTGCTTATCCGGGGTCGGGTCGTGGGGGCAGCAGCCTAAGCAGGGAGACCCAGACTTCCCTCTCCCCAGCCACTTGGGCCAGGTCCTCCGGGGGAATCCCAAGGCGTTCCCAGGCCAGCCGAGAAACATAGTCCCTCCAGCGCGTCCTGGGTCTTCCTCTG
>NC_051442.1:24583558-24596892 GCF_001649575.2 Kryptolebias marmoratus
CGTATTCGTCATAAGGGGTCTTTGGGCTGCACTTCGTCGGGCCCCTCACCTAGGACCTGTCTGCCTTGGGTGACCCTACTAGGGGCATGAAGCCCCTGACAGCATAGCTCCTAGGATCATTGGGACACTCAAACCCCTCCACCACGATAAGGTGGCAGCCCAGGGAGAGGGGGTAACTCGCCATACAACTTAAATGCAAAATAGGTAAAACATTGCAGTGCACAAGTAAATATTTAAAACTACAAATCATCTACAAACCATCACCTGAGCAGCAGGCAGGTATTCAAGCACCCGGGGAGCAGTTAGGCATTAGGTGTCTTGGTCAAGGACACCGTGACATGTGGGCATGGCGGGAAATCAAACCTGCAACTTTCTGGTCCCAAGACTCCGGCCCTAAATAAAGGTTCTTCTGGGATTTTCTGACTTATTGCCAGAACAGAGGGCACAGTTATCATTAATTAGTTTATGTCTGGCAACAATGTCCACGCCTCTTGGTTCTACAATGCTCGCTTCAGTTAAAAATGGAAGGAAAAGCTTGCAAACTAAAACACATTATTTTATTTTCTTCTGTAAAACAAAACAAAGGAAAAACGTACAAGTTTATGCATTCACTGTTGATTGCATAAAAAGTGGCATTTAAAACAAATTGTGCAATTTATGCATTCACTGTCAATGGCATTAAAATGTTAAACCATTGCATTAAATTGGCATTTAAAAGAATTGAATTTGATTGGCTGATTTCTGCAGAAACCCTGTCTAACTATCTTTTGGGTTTGCTAAGGTCACTTGGTTGTGATGGCCATCTTGAATAGGGTTGACTCCACAAGGTAATCAGTTGCAGATGTGCATCCAGTGATTACTTTTTAAGAGTTTTGTTTTCATTTGTTTACTGGTTCATGAGATATCTTGCAAACAAACAAATAAACACACAGACATAGGCAAAATCATTGCCTCGCTTTTATTGATGGATGTAAAAAATACATTTATTTACATTTATTTATTTTTTGCATTAGCAAAAATATGAAGTGAATACTCAAGGATCTATTTCAACACTACCAATGTTCCCCTCATGGGTACTCATTACAGGGTAGGTCGCCTTTTTTTCTGTTTTTACAGTTTTTGTAAAAACAAAAACCTCATCCTTCATATCCATCTTTTTCAGTCTTCCTCTACCTCCTTTCTATTGTAGATTCTTTGCTACATCTAAAGTAGCTTAGTGGAAATATTAATAAAAAGGGTTACACAGATAACAATTCAAGACTGTGTCAGTTATTCATTTGTTTGGTCTTAGTTATTCCTGATAGCATTTTCATAGTTTCTGTCCCTAGGGAATCCAGAATTGGTTTTATTGGCAGAATTAATTCTTCACCTTTTGTTCTTTTTCAATTTGTTTTGCCATTTTGTTGTCTTCTTAAGCTTCTCTTTTAAAACTTATATTTCTCTTAAATGTCTTTTTCTAGTTTTTCTTCTCTCCCTTTCCTATCTGAGAGCCTGTGTGGTATTGCATCCTTCAGTACTCTGATCTAGCAGGCTATCTGGAGTCTGCCCGCTTGCAGCTCTGCACCTTCACTGGACTTTCACTCTCTGGACCTTTTCTTTGCATCTTTCCAATGCTTTCTTTGTTGTCTCCTTGTCCTGTTTCCCATGCCATCTATTTGTATTACATTTTTTCCTTGAACTCTCTTCTTCCACCTTTGTTTTTCCCTTTCTTGCATCTCATGTTTGCTCACTGGGTGACTGCTCCTTTACTCCCTTCTCTTTCTTTGATGCTCTCTATTTCGGCTCCTTTGTTCCTCTAGTGACAATTTCTGTCTAGCCAAGCTTTACGACAATACAGATTGAGGAAATTAAAAATGTACTATAATTAGACTACGTTATCAGATTTTCTTTTATTTGACTTGATGCACTTTATTTATGTCAAGTCTTGAAGGTGTAATGTGTTGTTTTTAGTTACATAAACAGCCTATTACAGAGTTTGACAGAAAGTGAACATTCATTAGTATGTTTATTAGTTTAAAATTCCATGAAACTAAGAAAATTTGTGTATTATTGTCGTATCAGAGTAAGTCCTTTTTAGCTACATAGAAGAGTGTCCCTATGTAAGGACTGGCATTCAGTGTCAAAATCAGTTTCACCACTATACATAAAAAATACATCCTGGCACTTTAATTTATTAACTAATTAAATTACATAAATGCTGAAGAAATTACAAAATAAAAAAGCAGACCACAGCCTGTCCTTGCTCTACAAGTCAAGAGGTGTAACATAATTAGTACAAGGTTAAATAATATAAGTCATGTTACAGAAGTACATGCTAGTGTAAACAATCACTCAAAATAACATTTAGAACTTTTGCTCTGTTCACAAATAATATTAGGAAATTATAGGTGGATTTGTCAACTCTGTCAGGCATAGAACCTAATGGAGTTAACAAAAAAGCAAGTATTTTCCCTCCAAAACATAAATTGTACACTTAAGATAGCTGTTATTTATTCACTTACTAGCTGCCTGATAATCTCACTGAAACACCCAAATTAAGTCAACTAATATTTTTTAAAAATCATCACAACCAGGAGATGATGTTGACAATACTAAAATCAACTCACACTGGGTGAAAAGTCAGCGAGAACAGATGTGTTTTTAAAAAAAACTTAAAAACAGGCATGGAAGACACCTGTCTAACGTTGGGGGGCCAGACTGACTGACATTCACCAACATTCACTCCCTATGTATTTTTCTTTTTTTGCTGTGATTTCACTTAATCAGTTATTATATCTTTAAAATGTTTATGGCTGTTATTATTTTTCACCAAATCTCTATTTTTGTCTTGTTCTAAAAGCTGTGCACTTGTCTGAACGTCTTCAGGACGTTTTTATAAATGTTGTTGTACTAAACTTCCAAAACAAATTCAGGCACTCCAAAGGGCTCCTCTGTACAGTCTTATCATCTCCATATGAAACTGTTGCACTCTTAAGAGGTCAGTATTCAAATGGATGTCGAATTTTTTTGCTATCCTGCAGAATTGTGCATTGCAGTTATTCTAAGGTAAACGTCTCTTGAAGGTCTGAATAAAAAAACAAAAAATGCAACAATTTCATTTACAGTTCTCGTTTTATTCTGTACTCCGTGTCCCCTAACTCCTTACTGGTTGGGGGCGGTAATGTTTGCTAACCGCTATTAATATGAAGAAGAAGACAACGACACTGAAGAAAAAGAAGAAGCATGCCCCACTTCCTGTTTACACGCAGCAGTGGTAAATATAAGATGCCGTTCCGTGGTTCCACCAGGTCTTCGGACAACTACCAAAGGGACATTGCAATGGACCTCTTTCTCTTGTCATTGAAAACTGAGCGGATCTGCATTTTTTCAGTGAGTTATTGTTCAATTCTTTTCTGTTTTGAGAGTAAGTGTGTGATATAGTTTTATGCTGTGGAGAGTGTGCTGCTCTTTTCATATTAATCATATTTTGTTTTGGTAGTCTTTCTTGTTACTGTAAAATGAATAAATAATTTAAAGTGGTTGTAATCAATTTTCCAATTTATTACAAGAGTGGATTAATCTCCCTAGAAAATGGAAGACAACTGTTTCACAAGAAAACTTTGTATTCCAATGAACATTTATATTAGTTTCATATTCATATTAGTATTTCCACAAACCTTGTAGAACATTATATAACATTTTATTTAGACACACTGCGAATGTTCACTGAAAGTCTGTTGAATTTAAATGTTCACCAAACATTTGATGGTTTAATGGGTTCATTTTGATGTCCGGCAAACGTTCATGACAACGTTCAGGTGACATTGACTGAACATTCAATGGGGACTTTTAATGGAAATGTGGTTTAAAATACACTTTATGTTTAAAGTTCACTTTAGGAATTGTTCTATGTATTTTTAATTATTTGACAATAATTATTGTATTTTTGTATTTATTTTTTGCACACTTACAAAGTTTTTTACAGTTTCCTGGGGTGGGGGAGTGTTGTGACTTTGCCTGGGACAGGTTTATTAACATGGACTTCCTAACTACAGATCATACATTTAAATAACCCCCCCAAAAAGAAAAAAATGTTTAAAATGCTTGCTAAAAGTAACTTTAGTATACACCGTTCCTCTAAATGTATCTTTGTAAATATGCAGATCATAATGAATGTCTGGATTTAAAAAAAAGGCTTTTCTAAGTAGGACATTTTTATCCCAACTCTCACAAATAAGCGATAAATAATGAGCTGGATGTTATTTTTTCATTCTACATCAAGTAGGGGGAAGTGACTCTAATAACAGAGATGGTTTTTGCTGCTTGATATGGCAACCAGGGAAGGCAAAGCGTGACTATGTTGAACTTGGAAGTTGTAAATAGTAAACAGTCCTTATTCACCCATGACTGGGAACAGTTGAAAACTGATAAATCAAGCTGGGTTGTTCCTGTAAAACACATTGTTTCATTCTCATTATTCTCATTATTTCTCCAGCTAGCACGGAAACAATGTGTTTATTTTACGATAATGAATAATGAATAAGAAATTAATGAATGAGATAATGAATTTATTACATATTTACCTTTTAATGCTCAAATTTTGTTCAAATTAAAGTTGTAGCATTTAAAGACCCTCTATTTTTTCCATCTTCTCTCAACTCAAATTGTTGCTCCACAAGTTCTGTGAAAAGTTCATCATGACCTTCCTGATTCTTAATTGGTGGACCATTTATGAACACTTAATCAGTTAAAGATAGATAATGCCTCATGTAAACTCATACATGAAAAATAGGATGTGTACAAATCTTTTTATGTGATTATAAAATCTTTGAAGTACGAAAAATAATCATCAATCATTTGTTTGCAATTACTCAAGTGTTTTAACATACACTGCCTGGCCAAAAAAAAGGTCACCACCAAAAGAAAAAGGGTTACACACTCCAATATTTCACTGGACTGCCTTTAGCTTTGATTACAGCACACATTCACTGTGGCATTGTTTCAATAAGCTTCTTCAATGTCACAAGATTTACTTCCATCTAGTGTTGCATTCATTTTGCACGGGATTTTAAGTTTAATGTGATGGTGAAGTGAAAATTATTACTCTGGATTTAGGCAACTGGAGTGAGACATCAATAAGTTGTAGTCAAAGATCTGTAGCTTGTTCACCAGAAATACACCAACAGAAAGTTTAGACATTTTTATCCTTCCGAAAGATTATTTTTCTTAGGCACTGCATTTGGTACCGGCTAGGAATTTTAGACTATATATATATTTACAAAGTTCAAGTTTATATTTGCTCAAATCAGTAAAGATGCAAAAATTAGATTTTGGCAATTCACAATGTGCATCAGTGATTGGTGATTGGTGTCTAGGTTTCCTCCAGTGTTTGTGACAGTGACATGACAGCATTTTTTGTGACTTTCCTGCAATTAGCCTCAGTGACAGCAGGAGAAGAGAAAGCTGCAAAGATTTATTGAGAGGAATCCCTGTCAAGCACTGCCCTAGGTCTTCCCCTCTCTTTTGTCGAGACATATTCAGGAGAAGCTCATGGTAGGCAGAGAGAGATAGAAAAACAGACAGAAGTTGATAAAGAAAAACATTTTTTTGCCACTTTCTAATCATATCATTGAATTCCCTGTTGTTTTAGGTAAATGGCGAGAACTGATTTAAGCATACATTCATAGTAAAGACTGGATTAGTTTTATGTGTACTTCATATGAGCCATTTATCCATTTTCATTAACTACCTTTCTGTGCAGGAAATGCTCATCCTCCACCAACACGGTTAAAATTAAGTTTACTTTACAAACCCTAAGTCCTGCAGCTGAAAGCCCTCTGATGAAACAGAGGCTTCTGGCACAGAGATGTGTGTAAAGGTGAATCCTGCTAGCTGGAAATCTTAATATTTCCCAAATTTTACCACTCAATGGATAATTGAGAAGAAAGAAATACATATTCTGTCTGTAAAGCTAAGGTTACCCATAACCATAATTTCTATATTATAATCTTTTCACAAAAAAATAAACAGTAAATACATAAGTAAACTGGTAGAAAGACATTAGGGATCCTAACCATTGCCCATCCATAATTAATATTAATTTTTATTCAAGAAAGTTTATAATCTTACACTGAAGGGGCATATTTTGTCCATCTTTATTATTGCCTATGGTCTTTCCCTGGTGTTGACATGGTGGGACACCTTGGACAGATTCTCACTACATCTAAATACCAGAAATTTAGACTTCCTTATGTAATGATTCTGGCCCGTCTGCCTGCTGTTTCCTTTCCCTGCTCACCATGTCTGCAATCAAGTTCATCTGTTTCACCTGTCCCCTGCTACTCCACACTCAAGCAGCGTCATGCCACTCACCTGATCATTAGCAGTTATATTCAGCTCTCTGGCAGGCAGACAGTGCCAGATTTTTTGAAAGCCATAGTGATGGTAAATATCCAGCGTTCCTTCATTGCCTGACCTTGTTCTGACCACGTTTTGCCTCACGGATTTCCCTGCCTCGCCTAGCCCTTTTTTGATGCCTCTGTGCTCTGGATTACGACCCTGTTTCTGTCCATTGACTGCTGCCTCCTGCCTCGCCCTTGGATCTGTTTGCCTGAGTCTGATTCCACGTGTCCAAACCTTTTTCTGTGCCCTGACCTACGAGTTCTGCCTAGCCCTCTGATTACCGTCTGTTACTGTCCTCTTGGAAACGACCCTGCACGTCCTGGATTTTCCCCCTGACGAACTGCCGACCTCGGTCGTTAAGTGCGCCAGAACTAAGTGGAACCTCTCCCTGGTCCTCTGTTTCCACACGGACTCTGAGAAGGTTAGTGGCTCTGAGCTTCTGCATCTTCTCCAAGGTTCTTTCCAGCCACTAACCATTCCCTCTATTCTCAGGGGTTTTGATACTTTTGATTCCTGGAAATTATTAGATAAATATTAGCTAATATTTCTATGCTTTTGATCAGAAAACCAAACTAATAGATCATAGTTCAGTTAGTTTATGAAAGCAGATTGGCGCCATCTAAACAGGACATGAAGCAACAGGATCTATCCATTCAATTTGCCTCCACACTTGGTGCCAAACAGTGAATGGGTCAATAACGTATCATTACACAGCTTCACACTTTACTGCCTGTAAATTGAATGCCTGGAGAACTCGAGGAAAGGCACTGTTGAGGAAAGGCTGGAGATGAGACAACATTGCTCATTTTCTTTACTTAAAAGTAAGGATAGAAGAAATACTGTAGCTCAAATGCAGAAAGAAACTACAGCAGAAGAAAACTCAAGTAACACTTGTGAAATTGGAAGGCATACACTTCACTGGTTCAAGGGATTATTGCTCATATCAGTCATGTTTAATTCTAACAACGGATGCTCATGTTTCTTAAATTTTCTCACTTAAACTGAACTCCAACTCCATCTGACCTTATACTTTCACCTAAAAATAAATTTATACATAAAATACAAATGGTAAATGGCTTGCACTTATATAGCGCTTTATCTCGTCCAAGGACCCCAAAGCGCTTCACACTACAATCAGTCATTCATCCACACATTCATCATAGTAAGCTACACTGTAGCCACAGCTGTCCTGACAGAAGTGAGGCTGCCATCACATCACTGCCACTGAGCCCTCTGACCACCACCAGTAGGCAAGGCAGGTGAAGTGTGTTGCCCAAGGACACAACGGCTGAGACGGATGGAGCAGGGGCTCAAAATGGCAACCCTCCGGTTACAGGGAAAAAAAACCTGCCTCCCCAACAACATAAATTCAATGTGTTCCTTACTTAAATATTTTACAAAAAAAGTAAACATTTTTATAATTTGTTTTATCTTTCATCTTAAATTAAAGACCTAACATTCCTTTCTTGACCAAGATTTAGACTAAGATGATCTTATCATGAGGTGTGACCGAGATAAAGCCAGTTTGGTAAAACATTATGTGTAATCATCTTATGCAATATTGTGATTTCTAATGTGTAACAAGTGGGCAGTTAAGTCTTGAGATTAAACTCACCAGTTATCAGATCTCAATAGATGAAGGATGAATTTTTTTCTGAGGAATGACTATTACGTAATTACTTTGAATGAGAATTTATCAAGATAAAACACAACAAAAAGTAACACTTTAATAATCGAAAATGAAATTGTGATTATTAGGAGGAGCTTAACTATTTTGGCAAATAGTTCACTTTGGAATTTGGTCTGAAGATGTTGTTATTTTTGCCTGGTTTTCAGATTAGTTTTGATGAAACATCATCAGACTGGAAATAGATTATTTTGCATCAGGTAAAATATAATAGCCAGACCCCAAATCACATCTTCCTTTATGTTTTTCATCACACTTTGTGGAACTTTGTGGAAACAGTTTGGAGATGAGCCCTTCCTGTTTTAACAGAATTGTTTAAGTCCATAAAGACATGGATGAGCGAGCTTGGTGTGGTCCTGACGTCAACCTAATAGAACACCTTTGGGATAAATTAGAGTGGAGACTGTGAGCCAGGCCTTCTTGTCCAACATCAGTGTCTGACTTAGCGCTTCTGGAAAAATGGTCAAAAATTCTCATAAACACTCCTAAACCTTGTATAAAGCCTTCCCAGTAGAATTGAAGCTGGTACAGTATATCTACAAAGGTTGGGCCAACATCATATTAAACCATATGAATTAAGAATGGGATGTCACTCAGGTTCATATACATGTGAATGAAGTCGAGCAAATACTTACCAGTATAGCATATAATCATTCAAAAAATGCCTTTAATATTATATAATGTGTAGCTTTTTATAGGCTTCTATTTGCCTTTGCCGTTTCTTTTAGTCAATTTTACTGATTAGGGAACAATAAAAAGTAATATGCATACATAACAGTTGTCTTTTGTTTATTCTTTCAAGTTCTTTTGTTTGTTCTGTTTTGTTACTTTTGTTAGTTGTGGTTGGCCTATTTTAGGTTTGTATTGTGATTTCTGTTTCGATTTACTTGCTTATGTTTATGTTCCTGCTTCCTTGTGTTCTCCTGAGTAATTTGTAAGTCTTTTGCTGCCTCCCCAGCCTGTTGTTTTTGCTTATCTTAATAAGTTTTAGTTTCTCCAAGCTCCTTGTCTGCCTACACTCCTAGTTCAACCTCTCACAAACCTGACATGCCTGCTACATTATGAGTGTCTGTGTGCCTGAGCTGAGTGAGTAGGGAAGTTGAGGGCATGCAATAGATAAAATGGTAAATGGCTTGCACTTATATAGCGCTTTATCTAGTCCAAGGACCCCAAAGCGCTTCACACTACAATCATTCACCCATTCATCCACTCACTGATGGAGGTAAGCTACATTGTAGCCACAGCTGCCCTGAGGCGGGCTGACAGAAGTGAGGCTGCCATCACACTGGCGCCACCGAGCCCTCTGACCACCACCAGTAGGCAAGGCGGGTGACGTGTCTTGCCCAAGGACACAACGGCTGAGACAGCTGGAGCAGGGGTTCAAACCAGCAACCTCCGGTTACAGGACGAACCCCTACCTCCTGAGCCACTGCCGATAAGCTAATTTAACATATTTTTAAAGTCATAATGATAATTGGTTTTAGTTTAATCATTCAACTTAAGCTACTGTTACTCTACCCATTGGATAATGGTATTAATCAGCCGGATACTCATCTGAAACGAGTATCCGGTACGGAATAAAGCAGTTTGGACGAGTACGAGCATGATACAAGTAAAATGCGTCAATATCTGTGCTTGTCCTGAAGGAAAATCCTCATTGGGTAACTGACTGTTTTCATGATCTGTGATTGGCCAGTCACTTCTCTAAGTTTTTTATAACAATTCCATAAACAAGCATTTTCATGAAACTCACTTCTTTCTTTTGGCACTTACAACTTATCTGAATACAACAATCTTTGTCATTCCGTAGTTGTTATGTCCATGGTTGTCACTTTTTTAGTGCCTGCGCACCATTTATTTTAGTCTGACTGACACAAGTATATAATTAGGGAAACACTAAAATGACCACTTATGAAAGATTCTTGCCAAACATTCTTGTAAAGAGTTACGTGTATTACTCTGTGCTGCTTACATATTGAAGCCACAAATTGTCTTGTGTGTGGTGTATGCTGTGTCACTAGTCCAAAAACACATAGAAATAGACTTATTTTACTTAAATAAACATTTATCATGCATGTTGTGAAAACAGTATTCTGTAATGAGCCTCCAAACAAGTCAGCATTATCAGGGGTAAAAACACCAACCTGACCAACCAGTAATGTGATAAAATGATCAAGTTCTGTAATCATTCTAATCAGACAGAACATAACCTCACTTTAAGAAATAGAATAGTTTGTGTGTCTGCTTAGTCTAACCAGAGCTCTGCTACCAGTGTCTGTAGTTCATTTCACTTAGACTCATAACTTAGAGAGAAGATCTAAACTTTGGGTGGGTGATACAAAAAAAAAAACATTAAATCACATTTTTATAGTAAAGAAACCATTACAATTTATTACAATTTAAACTCAGATCTTTAACAGTTTTGTAAGTTAATAAACATCCAAAATGTTTCTTATCTAAAAAGATTGCCATAAAAAATAATTAATAAAAATTGCTTAAATATGATGTAAATACCATGCATTTAGGAAAACTAACAGTATACAAATGATTTTAACAGTTTTGACAATGTTGCTAATATGCGCCAAGTACAACGGACATTTAAAGCTACAGTAGGGAGTTCTGAGAAAACTGTGGACTTAGCCTGTTTGAACAAGCCCACCTTACAGTCCCCCCCCCCCCTGTTCTCTGCTGCACTACAGCCCTCCTTCCACAGCGGAGGCTGCCGTGAATGTGCAGGCTAGTAAGCAGAGCCACTGAGGATGGCAGGTAAACAGCTCGGGCTCAGTCTAGTTCTTTCTTTTTGCCATGGGTCTTCTTCTGTTTACCTGTCTTTGTTTTCTGAGCAGGTGCCACTCAAGAACTTGGCAATTTTCTTGTAACGTTAGGATGTTTGTCTGCCATTAGCACAGCTGCAGTACACCTGTAATCTTGAACATGAACAACACGCGCTGTGCGAAGAAAAGGTGTGAGCAGCGCATGCACGAGCATGATTAACGCTGCTAAGACACTCCTCCTGGCTCCGATTGGTTGTTTCCGACTGGGAGCAGTGCATTTCTGAAAATGGCATTAGGACCACTGGGATGAGCCAGAGGAGCTTCATTTTTTCACAGATTATCTGTCTCATATTCTACTGTCGTGACAGTTTTAACAAATATGTGTTAGGATCCTGGGTTCTGGTGTCCATATGCGTGCTCTTCTCTCTATAGGATCTTTGTGAGGACTGAGCAGACGAACACAGCTGCAGCATATTTCTGATAATCAGCAGACTGAGTTATATGACGCCGTGTTAGATGGTCCCACATAGTATGGTAGATCCAAGCCTCATGGCTCTTGAAAAGATCCATGTTTTAATGTTAAGCTTTGTTGTTCTTGTGAGAATTTCTTTGCTTTGTTTTTTGGACAGAACGCTCCAGTGCCTTTGTGAACTAATCATCGACCTCTCAAGGACCCATAACCAGAGCTCCAGAGGATTTCCGACAAACTCAAGTCAGACCTCCGATCTGTGCCTGCCCGCTCTCCTTGTCTTCACCACCATCTGCCCACGGGCATCAGATAACAGCTCCCTCGCTTGCCCAGCTCAAAGTAAGGACAGTTATTTCTCAGTCGTGTTTGTTTCATTCCTCTCCACTGGAATCCCACTGACTTCTCCATCTCTTTACAGTAAGCTGTGAACCCAGTCACCCTCCTCCTGAATCCTGAGTTTCCCTCCCTTTCAAAAAGGAATAAAACTTTTTTTTATTTGTAATCCTGCTGTCCAAGTTGTTTCTGCATGTGGGTCAAAAGAATTACTCCAAAAAATACATTTTTATTAAAGTTGCCTACTGTAGTTTTAACAGGAACAATTCCTATTGAAATATCTGCATTAACAAACATTATTTTGAAACTCTGGGCTTGGGTCTTTATATTTTAAACACAGCTTGTATTGTAAAATAAAAGCAAAGAAAAATATTTCACATGAGAGAAAATGTGACATAAAAAGGTGGTTTTGCTATAGTAGCAGATCCCCGGGGAAGTCAAAGAGCACTGTAGCAACAGAAGCTGTTGGATTGACTGATATAGTTTTTATTATCTCTGAGTCAAGAGCAAGATGCTAGCCAGCTGCATATTGGTGTAGCAGAGGCAGATAGGACTAATGGAATACTGGGGCCTCACATCTGTTGTGAAGGCTTGGTGACAGGCTCTGATAGAAAGTTGAAGCTGAAGGTTTGCCTGACAGTCATGCTCGGTTGATGAATTGTGAAATGAGACAGACATACTAAAGTTATGGGCAGCTCAGGCCTAAAATGAACACCCTCCTAGTACCCTCATACTCCTCCAGGGTCAGTCAGCATGATCTGCATGATGGTGAGAGACAAATCATTTCCATCCACCCTCCATTTGGATCTGTTGCTATGGTAAATTCAGTGCCTCTGTTAGTGGATTGAGTCACAAGCCAAGTCAGCCAAGAATCAACCTTTTTTGACATTTTTAATTAATTTCCTTTTAAATGGATCAAATCATCTACTCAATATCACATTATACTAAATTTTGGTGTGTACGAAATTTGTATCTTATGTAGAGTTTTAGCAAAGTTATTAAAACAGACTCAGTTTAACCTTTACGCAAAAATATAAAAGTAATAATCATGACACATGAAAACTGGGATGTGAATGATAAGAATTAGAAGATGCAACACACTGAGATACATTTCAAGATGCATAAAAAAAGTGAGATTAGCAAAGATTCACAGTTCTTTTAAGATAAGTGCCTGATAATGAGGAAGGAGATAGAAGCCCCTGACATAAAGATTTGAAAGCTCCTCACAATGCACGAAGAGTTTCACCCTAAGTCCAACACCCTGAGACTGTACACTAAGAGAAAGAAGGGAGGCAGAGGACTAAAGAGCATCAGAGCCACTATACAGCATGAAACAACCAAGATCCTGGAGTGCATCAAGAAAAAAGCCCCCAATGAGGATCTGCAAAGTGACTGTCATCCAAAGTGTCTCTTGTCCTTCAGATGTAGATCCACAGCTTAGTCTTGTCTTGAAAAGTTGGTAGGTAGGTACATTTATTTATATAGCACTTTTCAGCACGAGGCGACTCAAAGTGCTTTACAACACAGAACAAAATTACAGACAAAGTTACAGAAATAAAATTACAGACAGGTACAAGATACAATGATAACTAATTGTCTAAATAAGCTAAGCTAAACTAAACAGATCTAAGCATGACTAAATGTACAGAACTAAACTAAGCTAAAACTAAAACTAACAGTACTGAACTAT